>NW_028122575.1:0-99307 GCF_965194805.1 Balaenoptera borealis | reverse complement strand
CGTTTGGAAAGCTCCATTCTTGCCGCCGTGAAGCTCCCTGAAATTCTCTGCTGTTGACAGGCCTCTGGTCCCTCTACATTGGTGTGGGAAGAAAATGAGTTTTCTCTGGCTACACACGGAGCTTCTTTGGCCGGGGTGGGGCTCACCTTGCCATGCTCTAGAGCTAAAGGGAATCTCAACGTGAGTCCTTGCCTCGAGGTAAGGCCCTGAGTAGCCCTGCAGAAAGGGAGGCATTCAGCTCTTTCCGTTAGTTCTTAGTCGCTGTTCTCCTTTAC
The DNA here is from genome assembly GCF_965194805.1 of Balaenoptera borealis. NCBI lineage: Eukaryota > Metazoa > Chordata > Mammalia > Artiodactyla > Balaenopteridae > Balaenoptera > Balaenoptera borealis. Next base: position 99,032 of record NW_028122575.1, on the reverse strand, counting down.
TTTAAAGGAAGTACCCTTTTCAGGACTCCTAGGCCTCTCGGGTGAGCATCATTTTTTGTTCCAAGATCCCTGAGTATCTCCACACCCCTGTAGGCCTGCTGAGCAACAACGAGGCCCATTGGTCCCTCGGAGTTCCTCTGTGTCTGCTGAGTCATGGGCAACACACTGCACTCTTTCTTGTCATATCTTGATTCACAGCACTCGCACAAGTTCACGAGCACCGTTCTAGCAAGTTCCAACATGCCGTGGAAGTCGAACTCATTCTTTAGACTGAGCTGCCCAGAGGGAAAACACTAGGCTTCTTCTCCCATCTAAGACCTCTTACCTGAAGTTACACTGCCATCAGGAGAAACACTGCTTGCATTCTTATTGCAACTAAAGCAGAGTTTTTCCTGTAGCACTGCAGGCTTTTGAAGAGGCACGGGCCCATGGGCCTAGCTAGGGCCTTCCTTGGTGAGGCCGTTCACAAGACGCAGAACACCCTGCCTCGAGAAGTTGATTCAGGGAAGCAACCAGTGTGTACCCTGTGGTTCTTTTGACTTGTTAGAAACCACAGAGATGTATGCCGCCTGTGCCCATGGTAATGGGGGCATGATGGTACTAGCCTTGCTTTCCATTTGGAAAGCCCCATTCTTGCTGCCGTGAAGCTCCCTGAAATTCTCTGCTGTTAACAGCTCTCTGGCCACTGTAGGCATGGGTGTGGGAAGAAAATGAGATTTCTCTGGCTACACACGGAGCTTCATTGGCCCGGTTGGGGCTCACCTTGCCATGCTCTAGAGCTAAAGGGAATCTCAACGTGAGTCCTTGCCTCGAGGTAAGGCCCTGAGTAGCCCTGCAGAAAGGGAGGCATGCAGCTCTTTCCATGAGCTCTTAGTGGAGGTTCCGCTTTATGTTAAAGGAAGCACCTTTTCAGGACTCCTAGGCCCTTCGGGTGAGCATCATTTTTGTTCCAAGATCACTGACGCCCTCCACACCCCTGTGGGCCTGCTGAGCAGCATTGATTCCCATACGACCCTCGGAGGCCCTCTGTGTCTGCCGAGTCTCTGGCAACACACTGTACGTTACTTCAGTAGAGCTATATTTCCAGAGCAGTCGAACAGCACCAGAACCACATTTCTAGGCAGTCCAACATGTCCTGCAAGTTTTCGAGATTGCCCTCGTCTGAGCTGCCCTGAGAACACACTCTTCTTAGAATTTATCGAGGACCTCTTTCCTGAAGTCACTCTATTCAAGGAGAAATACAGCATCCTAACATGCTGTGTCGCTCACAGTGCAAGCAACGGGAGAACTTGCCTCGAGGTAAGGCCCTGAAATGCTATGCAGAAGCGGAGGTGTGTAGCCGTTTCCATGAGGCCGTAGTCGCCGCTCTGCAGCATTTTAACGCCAGTACGCTTTTCAGGACTCCTAGGTGCCTCGCCTGGAAACCCTATTCCCCTGCAAGAACAGCAAGTACCCTCAGGCTCCCCTGGCCCTTCTAAGCAATATCCAGGCCCGTAGCTTTCCGACTCACAGTGTGTATGCCGAGTGTAGGGCAACACAGTGCTCTCTTATTGGGACATCTTGAGTAAGCCAGCACTCATACAGGTTCACGAGCACCGTTCTAGCAAGTTCCTAGATGCCGTGGAAGTCGCACTCATTCCCTGGTCTGAGCTGCACAGAGAAAAACACTAGGCTTCTCCTTCCATCCAGGACCTCCTACCTGAAGTCACCCTGCCTCCAGGAAGAAGACGACTTGCCTTCCTATTGCAACTAAAGCACAGTTTTTCCTGAAGCACTGCAGACTTTTGAAGAGGCACGGGCCCAGAGGCCTAGCTTGGGCTTTCCTTGGTGAGGCCGTTCACTAGATGCAGAACACCCTGCCTCGAGAAGTTGATTAAGGGAGGAAAACAGTGTGTACTCTGTGTCTCATTTGACTTGTTAAAAACCACAGAGATGTATGCTGCCTGTGCCCATGGAAATGGGGGCATGATGGTACTAGCCTTGCTTTCCGTTTGGAAAGCTCCATTCTTGCCGCCGTGAAGCTCCCTGAAATTCTCTGCTGTTGACAGGCCTCTGGTCCCTCTACATTGGTGTGGGAAGAAAATGAGTTTTCTCTGGCTACACACGGAGCTTCTTTGGCCGGGGTGGGGCTCACCTTGCCATGCTCTAGAGCTAAAGGGAATCTCAACGTGAGTCCTTGCCTCGAGGTAAGGCCCTGAGTAGCCCTGCAGAAAGGGAGGCATTCAGCTCTTTCCGTTAGTTCTTAGTCGCTGTTCTCCTTTACTTTAAAGGAAGTACCCTTTTCAGGACTCCTAGGCCTCTCGGGTGAGCATCATTTTTGTTCCAAGATCCCTGAGTATCTCCACACCCCTGTTAGGCCTGCTGAGCAACAACGAGGCCCATTGGTCCCTCGGAGTTCCTCTGTGTCTGCTGAGTCATGGGCAACACACTGCACTCTTTCTTGTCATATCTTGATTCACAGCACTCGCACAAGTTCACGAGCACCGTTCTAGCAAGTTCCAACATGCCGTGGAAGTCGAACTCATTCTTTAGACTGAGCTGCCCAGAGGGAAAACACTAGGCTTCTTCTCCCATCTAAGACCTCTTACCTGAAGTTACACTGCCATCAGGAGAAACACTGCTTGCATTCTTATTGCAACTAAAGCAGAGTTTTTCCTGTAGCACTGCAGGCTTTTGAAGAGGCACGGGCCCATGGGCCTAGCTAGGGCCTTCCTTGGTGAGGCCGTTCACAAGACGCAGAACACCCTGCCTCGAGAAGTTGATTCAGGGAAGCAACCAGTGTGTACCCTGTGGTTCTTTTGACTTGTTAGAAACCACAGAGATGTATGCCGCCTGTGCCCATGGTAATGGGGGCATGATGGTACTAGCCTTGCTTTCCATTTGGAAGCCCCATTCTTGCTGCCGTGAAGCTCCCTGAAATTCTCTGCTGTTAACAGCTCTCTGGCCACTGTAGGCATGGGTGTGGAAGAAAATGAGATTTCTCTGGCTACACACGGAGCTTCATTGGCCCGGTTGGGGCTCACCTTGCCATGCTCTAGAGCTAAAGGGAATCTCAACGTGAGTCCTTGCCTCGAGGTAAGGCCCTGAGTAGCCCTGCAGAAAGGGAGGCATGCAGCTCTTTCCATGAGCTCTTAGTGGAGGTTCCGCTTTATGTTAAAGGAAGCACCCTTTTCAGGACTCCTAGGCCCTTCGGGTGAGCATCATTTTTGTTCCAAGATCACTGACGCCCTCCACACCCCTGTGGGCCTGCTGAGCAGCATTGATTCCCATACGACCCTCGGAGGCCCTCTGTGTCTGCCGAGTCTCTGGCAACACACTGTACGTTACTTCAGTAGAGCTATATTTCCAGAGCAGTCGAACAGCACCAGAACCACATTTCTAGGCAGTCCAACATGTCCTGCAAGTTTTCGAGATTGCCCTCGTCTGAGCTGCCCTGAGAACACACTCTTCTTAGAATTTATCGAGGACCTCTTTCCTGAAGTCACTCTATTCAAGGAGAAATACAGCATCCTAACATGCTGTGTCGCTCACAGTGCAAGCAACGGGAGAACTTGCCTCGAGGTAAGGCCCTGAAATGCTATGCAGAAGCGGAGGTGTGTAGCCGTTTCCATGAGGCCGTAGTCGCCGCTCTGCAGCATTTTAACGCCAGTACGCTTTTCAGGACTCCTAGGTGCCTCGCCTGGAAACCCTATTCCCTGCAAGAACAGCAAGTACCCTCAGGCTCCCCTGGCCCTTCTAAGCAATATCCAGGCCCGTAGCTTTCCGACTCACAGTGTGTATGCCGAGTGTAGGGCAACACAGTGCTCTCTTATTGGGACATCTTGAGTAAGCCAGCACTCATACAGGTTCACGAGCACCGTTCTAGCAAGTTCCTACATGCCGTGGAAGTCGCACTCATTCCCTGGTCTGAGCTGCACAGAGAAAAACACTAGGCTTCTCCTTCCATCCAGGACCTCCTACCTGAAGTCACCCTGCCTCCAGGAAGAAGACGACTTGCCTTCCTATTGCAACTAAAGCACAGTTTTTCCTGAAGCACTGCAGACTTTTGAAGAGGCACGGGCCCAGAGGCCTAGCTTGGGCTTTCCTTGGTGAGGCCGTTCACTAGATGCAGAACACCCTGCCTCGAGAAGTTGATTAAGGGAGGAAAACAGTGTGTACTCTGTGTCTCATTTGACTTGTTAAAAACCACAGAGATGTATGCTGCCTGTGCCCATGGAAATGGGGGCATGATGGTACTAGCCTTGCTTTCCGTTTGGAAAGCTCCATTCTTGCCGCCGTGAAGCTCCCTGAAATTCTCTGCTGTTGACAGGCCTCTGGTCCCTCTACATTGGTGTGGGAAGAAAATGAGTTTTCTCTGGCTACACACGGAGCTTCTTTGGCCGGGGTGGGGCTCACCTTGCCATGCTCTAGAGCTAAAGGGAATCTCAACGTGAGTCCTTGCCTCGAGGTAAGGCCCTGAGTAGCCCTGCAGAAAGGGAGGCATTCAGCTCTTTCCGTTAGTTCTTAGTCGCTGTTCTCCTTTACTTTAAAGGAAGTACCCTTTTCAGGACTCCTAGGCCTCTCGGGTGAGCATCATTTTTGTTCCAAGATCCCTGAGTATCTCCACACCCCTGTAGGCCTGCTGAGCAACAACGAGGCCCATTGGTCCCTCGGAGTTCCTCTGTGTCTGCTGAGTCATGGGCAACACACTGCACTCTTTCTTGTCATATCTTGATTCACAGCACTCGCACAAGTTCACGAGCACCGTTCTAGCAAGTTCCAACATGCCGTGGAAGTCGAACTCATTCTTTAGACTGAGCTGCCCAGAGGGAAAACACTAGGCTTCTTCTCCCATCTAAGACCTCTTACCTGAAGTTACACTGCCATCAGGAGAAACACTGCTTGCATTCTTATTGCAACTAAAGCAGAGTTTTTCCTGTAGCACTGCAGGCTTTTGAAGAGGCACGGGCCCATGGGCCTAGCTAGGGCCTTCCTTGGTGAGGCCGTTCACAAGACGCAGAACACCCTGCCTCGAGAAGTTGATTCAGGGAAGCAACCAGTGTGTACCCTGTGGTTCTTTTGACTTGTTAGAAACCACAGAGATGTATGCCGCCTGTGCCCATGGTAATGGGGGCATGATGGTACTAGCCTTGCTTTCCATTTGGAAAGCCCCATTCTTGCTGCCGTGAAGCTCCCTGAAATTCTCTGCTGTTAACAGCTCTCTGGCCACTGTAGGCATGGGTGTGGGAAGAAAATGAGATTTCTCTGGCTACACACGGAGCTTCATTGGCCCGGTTGGGGCTCACCTTGCCATGCTCTAGAGCTAAAGGGAATCTCGACGTGAGTCCTTGCCTCGAGGTAAGGCCCTGAGTAGCCCTGCAGAAAGGGAGGCATGCAGCTCTTTCCATGAGCTCTTAGTGGAGGTTCCGCTTTATGTTAAAGGAAGCACCCTTTTCAGGACTCCTAGGCCCTTCGGGTGAGCATCATTTTTGTTCCAAGATCACTGACGCCCTCCACACCCCTGTGGGCCTGCTGAGCAGCATTGATTCCCATACGACCCTCGGAGGCCCTCTGTGTCTGCCGAGTCTCTGGCAACACACTGTACGTTACTTCAGTAGAGCTATATTTCCAGAGCAGTCGAACAGCACCAGAACCACATTTCTAGGCAGTCCAACATGTCCTGCAAGTTTTCGAGATTGCCCTCGTCTGAGCTGCCCTGAGAACACACTCTTCTTAGAATTTATCGAGGACCTCTTTCCTGAAGTCACTCTATTCAAGGAGAAATACAGCATCCTAACATGCTGTGTCGCTCACAGTGCAAGCAACGGGAGAACTTGCCTCGAGGTAAGGCCCTGAAATGCTATGCAGAAGCGGAGGTGTGTAGCCGTTTCCATGAGGCCGTAGTCGCCGCTCTGCAGCATTTTAACGCCAGTACGCTTTTCAGGACTCCTAGCTGCCTCGCCTGGAAACCCTATTCCCTGCAAGAACAGCAAGTACCCTCAGGCTCCCCTGGCCCTTCTAAGCAATATCCAGGCCCGTAGCTTTCCGACTCACAGTGTGTATGCCGAGTGTAGGGCAACACAGTGCTCTCTTATTGGGACATCTTGAGTAAGCCAGCACTCATACAGGTTCACGAGCACCGTTCTAGCAAGTTCCTACATGCCGTGGAAGTCGCACTCATTCCCTGGTCTGAGCTGCACAGAGAAAAACACTAGGCTTCTCCTTCCATCCAGGACCTCCTACCTGAAGTCACCCTGCCTCCAGGAAGAAGACGACTTGCCTTCCTATTGCAACTAAAGCACAGTTTTTCCTGAAGCACTGCAGACTTTTGAAGAGGCACGGGCCCAGAGGCCTAGCTTGGGCTTTCCTTGGTGAGGCCGTTCACTAGATGCAGAACACCCTGCCTCGAGAAGTTGATTAAGGGAGGAAAACAGTGTGTACTCTGTGTCTCATTTGACTTGTTAAAAACCACAGAGATGTATGCTGCCTGTGCCCATGGAAATGGGGGCATGATGGTACTAGCCTTGCTTTCCGTTTGGAAAGCTCCATTCTTGCCGCCGTGAAGCTCCCTGAAATTCTCTGCTGTTGACAGGCCTCTGGTCCCTCTACATTGGTGTGGGAAGAAAATGAGTTTTCTCTGGCTACACACGGAGCTTCTTTGGCCGGGGTGGGGCTCACCTTGCCATGCTCTAGAGCTAAAGGGAATCTCAACGTGAGTCCTTGCCTCGAGGTAAGGCCCTGAGTAGCCCTGCAGAAAGGGAGGCATTCAGCTCTTTCCGTTAGTTCTTAGTCGCTGTTCTCCTTTACTTTAAAGGAAGTACCCTTTTCAGGACTCCTAGGCCTCTCGGGTGAGCATCATTTTTGTTCCAAGATCCCTGAGTATCTCCACACCCCTGTAGGCCTGCTGAGCAACAACGAGGCCCATTGGTCCCTCGGAGTTCCTCTGTGTCTGCTGAGTCATGGGCAACACACTGCACTCTTTCTTGTCATATCTTGATTCACAGCACTCGCACAAGTTCACGAGCACCGTTCTAGCAAGTTCCAACATGCCGTGGAAGTCGAACTCATTCTTTAGACTGAGCTGCCCAGAGGAAAAACACTAGGCTTCTTCTCCCATCTAAGACCTCTTACCTGAAGTTACACTGCCATCAGGAGAAACACTGCTTGCATTCTTATTGCAACTAAAGCAGAGTTTTTCCTGTAGCACTGCAGGCTTTTGAAGAGGCACGGGCCCATGGGCCTAGCTAGGGCCTTCCTTGGTGAGGCCGTTCACAAGACGCAGAACACCCTGCCTCGAGAAGTTGATTCAGGGAAGCAACCAGTGTGTACCCTGTGGTTCTTTTGACTTGTTAGAAACCACAGAGATGTATGCCGCCTGTGCCCATGGTAATGGGGGCATGATGGTACTAGCCTTGCTTTCCATTTGGAAAGCCCCATTCTTGCTGCCGTGAAGCTCCCTGAAATTCTCTGCTGTTAACAGCTCTCTGGCCACTGTAGGCATGGGTGTGGGAAGAAAATGAGATTTCTCTGGCTACACACGGAGCTTCATTGGCCCGGTTGGGGCTCACCTTGCCATGCTCTAGAGCTAAAGGGAATCTCGACGTGAGTCCTTGCCTCGAGGTAAGGCCCTGAGTAGCCCTGCAGAAAGGGAGGCATGCAGCTCTTTCCATGAGCTCTTAGTGGAGGTTCCGCTTTATGTTAAAGGAAGCACCCTTTTCAGGACTCCTAGGCCCTTCGGGTGAGCATCATTTTTGTTCCAAGATCACTGACGCCCTCCACACCCCTGTGGGCCTGCTGAGCAGCATTGATTCCCATACGACCCTCGGAGGCCCTCTGTGTCTGCCGAGTCTCTGGCAACACACTGTACGTTACTTCAGTAGAGCTATATTTCCAGAGCAGTCGAACAGCACCAGAACCACATTTCTAGGCAGTCCAACATGTCCTGCAAGTTTTCGAGATTGCCCTCGTCTGAGCTGCCCTGAGAACACACTCTTCTTAGAATTTATCGAGGACCTCTTTCCTGAAGTCACTCTATTCAAGGAGAAATACAGCATCCTAACATGCTGTGTCGCTCACAGTGCAAGCAACGGGAGAACTTGCCTCGAGGTAAGGCCCTGAAATGCTATGCAGAAGCGGAGGTGTGTAGCCGTTTCCATGAGGCCGTAGTCGCCGCTCTGCAGCATTTTAACGCCAGTACGCTTTTCAGGACTCCTAGGTGCCTCGCCTGGAAACCCTATTCCCTGCAAGAACAGCAAGTACCCTCAGGCTCCCCTGGCCCTTCTAAGCAATATCCAGGCCCGTAGCTTTCCGACTCACAGTGTGTATGCCGAGTGTAGGGCAACACAGTGCTCTCTTATTGGGACATCTTGAGTAAGCCAGCACTCATACAGGTTCACGAGCACCGTTCTAGCAAGTTCCTACATGCCGTGGAAGTCGCACTCATTCCCTGGTCTGAGCTGCACAGAGAAAAACACTAGGCTTCTCCTTCCATCCAGGACCTCCTACCTGAAGTCACCCTGCCTCCAGGAAGAAGACGACTTGCCTTCCTATTGCAACTAAAGCACAGTTTTTCCTGAAGCACTGCAGACTTTTGAAGAGGCACGGGCCCAGAGGCCTAGCTTGGGCTTTCCTTGGTGAGGCCGTTCACTAGATGCAGAACACCCTGCCTCGAGAAGTTGATTAAGGGAGGAAAACAGTGTGTACTCTGTGTCTCATTTGACTTGTTAAAAACCACAGAGATGTATGCTGCCTGTGCCCATGGAAATGGGGGCATGATGGTACTAGCCTTGCTTTCCGTTTGGAAAGCTCCATTCTTGCCGCCGTGAAGCTCCCTGAAATTCTCTGCTGTTGACAGGCCTCTGGTCCCTCTACATTGGTGTGGGAAGAAAATGAGTTTTCTCTGGCTACACACGGAGCTTCTTTGGCCGGGGTGGGGCTCACCTTGCCATGCTCTAGAGCTAAAGGGAATCTCAACGTGAGTCCTTGCCTCGAGGTAAGGCCCTGAGTAGCCCTGCAGAAAGGGAGGCATTCAGCTCTTTCCGTTAGTTCTTAGTCGCTGTTCTCCTTTACTTTAAAGGAAGTACCCTTTTCAGGACTCCTAGGCCTCTCGGGTGAGCATCATTTTTGTTCCAAGATCCCTGAGTATCTCCACACCCCTGTAGGCCTGCTGAGCAACAACGAGGCCCATTGGTCCCTCGGAGTTCCTCTGTGTCTGCTGAGTCATGGGCAACACACTGCACTCTTTCTTGTCATATCTTGATTCACAGCACTCGCACAAGTTCACGAGCACCGTTCTAGCAAGTTCCAACATGCCGTGGAAGTCGAACTCATTCTTTAGACTGAGCTGCCCAGAGGGAAAACACTAGGCTTCTTCTCCCATCTAAGACCTCTTACCTGAAGTTACACTGCCATCAGGAGAAACACTGCTTGCATTCTTATTGCAACTAAAGCAGAGTTTTTCCTGTAGCACTGCAGGCTTTTGAAGAGGCACGGGCCCATGGGCCTAGCTAGGGCCTTCCTTGGTGAGGCCGTTCACAAGACGCAGAACACCCTGCCTCGAGAAGTTGATTCAGGGAAGCAACCAGTGTGTACCCTGTGGTTCTTTTGACTTGTTAGAAACCACAGAGATGTATGCCGCCTGTGCCCATGGTAATGGGGGCATGATGGTACTAGCCTTGCTTTCCATTTGGAAAGCCCCATTCTTGCTGCCGTGAAGCTCCCTGAAATTCTCTGCTGTTAACAGCTCTCTGGCCACTGTAGGCATGGGTGTGGGAAGAAAATGAGATTTCTCTGGCTACACACGGAGCTTCATTGGCCCGGTTGGGGCTCACCTTGCCATGCTCTAGAGCTAAAGGGAATCTCAACGTGAGTCCTTGCCTCGAGGTAAGGCCCTGAGTAGCCCTGCAGAAAGGGAGGCATGCAGCTCTTTCCATGAGCTCTTAGTGGAGGTTCCGCTTTATGTTAAAGGAAGCACCCTTTTCAGGACTCCTAGGCCCTTCGGGTGAGCATCATTTTTGTTCCAAGATCACTGACGCCCTCCACACCCCTGTGGGCCTGCTGAGCAGCATTGATTCCCATACGACCCTCGGAGGCCCTCTGTGTCTGCCGAGTCTCTGGCAACACACTGTACGTTACTTCAGTAGAGCTATATTTCCAGAGCAGTCGAACAGCACCAGAACCACATTTCTAGGCAGTCCAACATGTCCTGCAAGTTTTCGAGATTGCCCTCGTCTGAGCTGCCCTGAGAACACACTCTTCTTAGAATTTATCGAGGACCTCTTTCCTGAAGTCACTCTATTCAAGGAGAAATACAGCATCCTAACATGCTGTGTCGCTCACAGTGCAAGCAACGGGAGAACTTGCCTCGAGGTAAGGCCCTGAAATGCTATGCAGAAGCGGAGGTGTGTAGCCGTTTCCATGAGGCCGTAGTCGCCGCTCTGCAGCATTTTAACGCCAGTACGCTTTTCAGGACTCCTAGGTGCCTCGCCTGGAAACCCTATTCCCTGCAAGAACAGCAAGTACCCTCAGGCTCCCCTGGCCCTTCTAAGCAATATCCAGGCCCGTAGCTTTCCGACTCACAGTGTGTATGCCGAGTGTAGGGCAACACAGTGCTCTCTTATTGGGACATCTTGAGTAAGCCAGCACTCATACAGGTTCACGAGCACCGTTCTAGCAAGTTCCTACATGCCGTGGAAGTCGCACTCATTCCCTGGTCTGAGCTGCACAGAGAAAAACACTAGGCTTCTCCTTCCATCCAGGACCTCCTACCTGAAGTCACCCTGCCTCCAGGAAGAAGACGACTTGCCTTCCTATTGCAACTAAAGCACAGTTTTTCCTGAAGCACTGCAGACTTTTGAAGAGGCACGGGCCCAGAGGCCTAGCTTGGGCTTTCCTTGGTGAGGCCGTTCACTAGATGCAGAACACCCTGCCTCGAGAAGTTGATTAAGGGAGGAAAACAGTGTGTACTCTGTGTCTCATTTGACTTGTTAAAAACCACAGAGATGTATGCTGCCTGTGCCCATGGAAATGGGGGCATGATGGTACTAGCCTTGCTTTCCGTTTGGAAAGCTCCATTCTTGCCGCCGTGAAGCTCCCTGAAATTCTCTGCTGTTGACAGGCCTCTGGTCCCTCTACATTGGTGTGGGAAGAAAATGAGTTTTCTCTGGCTACACACGGAGCTTCTTTGGCCGGGGTGGGGCTCACCTTGCCATGCTCTAGAGCTAAAGGGAATCTCAACGTGAGTCCTTGCCTCGAGGTAAGGCCCTGAGTAGCCCTGCAGAAAGGGAGGCATTCAGCTCTTTCCGTTAGTTCTTAGTCGCTGTTCTCCTTTACTTTAAAGGAAGTACCCTTTTCAGGACTCCTAGGCCTCTCGGGTGAGCATCATTTTTGTTCCAAGATCCCTGAGTATCTCCACACCCCTGTAGGCCTGCTGAGCAACAACGAGGCCCATTGGTCCCTCGGAGTTCCTCTGTGTCTGCTGAGTCATGGGCAACACACTGCACTCTTTCTTGTCATATCTTGATTCACAGCACTCGCACAAGTTCACGAGCACCGTTCTAGCAAGTTCCAACATGCCGTGGAAGTCGAACTCATTCTTTAGACTGAGCTGCCCAGAGGGAAAACACTAGGCTTCTTCTCCCATCTAAGACCTCTTACCTGAAGTTACACTGCCATCAGGAGAAACACTGCTTGCATTCTTATTGCAACTAAAGCAGAGTTTTTCCTGTAGCACTGCAGGCTTTTGAAGAGGCACGGGCCCATGGGCCTAGCTAGGGCCTTCCTTGGTGAGGCCGTTCACAAGACGCAGAACACCCTGCCTCGAGAAGTTGATTCAGGGAAGCAACCAGTGTGTACCCTGTGGTTCTTTTGACTTGTTAGAAACCACAGAGATGTATGCCGCCTGTGCCCATGGTAATGGGGGCATGATGGTACTAGCCTTGCTTTCCATTTGGAAAGCCCCATTCTTGCTGCCGTGAAGCTCCCTGAAATTCTCTGCTGTTAACAGCTCTCTGGCCACTGTAGGCATGGGTGTGGGAAGAAAATGAGATTTCTCTGGCTACACACGGAGCTTCATTGGCCCGGTTGGGGCTCACCTTGCCATGCTCTAGAGCTAAAGGGAATCTCGACGTGAGTCCTTGCCTCGAGGTAAGGCCCTGAGTAGCCCTGCAGAAAGGGAGGCATGCAGCTCTTTCCATGAGCTCTTAGTGGAGGTTCCGCTTTATGTTAAAGGAAGCACCCTTTTCAGGACTCCTAGGCCCTTCGGGTGAGCATCATTTTTGTTCCAAGATCACTGACGCCCTCCACACCCCTGTGGGCCTGCTGAGCAGCATTGATTCCCATACGACCCTCGGAGGCCCTCTGTGTCTGCCGAGTCTCTGGCAACACACTGTACGTTACTTCAGTAGAGCTATATTTCCAGAGCAGTCGAACAGCACCAGAACCACATTTCTAGGCAGTCCAACATGTCCTGCAAGTTTTCGAGATTGCCCTCGTCTGAGCTGCCCTGAGAACACACTCTTCTTAGAATTTATCGAGGACCTCTTTCCTGAAGTCACTCTATTCAAGGAGAAATACAGCATCCTAACATGCTGTGTCGCTCACAGTGCAAGCAACGGGAGAACTTGCCTCGAGGTAAGGCCCTGAAATGCTATGCAGAAGCGGAGGTGTGTAGCCGTTTCCATGAGGCCGTAGTCGCCGCTCTGCAGCATTTTAACGCCAGTACGCTTTTCAGGACTCCTAGGTGCCTCGCCTGGAAACCCTATTCCCTGCAAGAACAGCAAGTACCCTCAGGCTCCCCTGGCCCTTCTAAGCAATATCCAGGCCCGTAGCTTTCCGACTCACAGTGTGTATGCCGAGTGTAGGGCAACACAGTGCTCTCTTATTGGGACATCTTGAGTAAGCCAGCACTCATACAGGTTCACGAGCACCGTTCTAGCAAGTTCCTAGATGCCGTGGAAGTCGCACTCATTCCCTGGTCTGAGCTGCACAGAGAAAAACACTAGGCTTCTCCTTCCATCCAGGACCTCCTACCTGAAGTCACCCTGCCTCCAGGAAGAAGACGACTTGCCTTCCTATTGCAACTAAAGCACAGTTTTTCCTGAAGCACTGCAGACTTTTGAAGAGGCACGGGCCCAGAGGCCTAGCTTGGGCTTTCCTTGGTGAGGCCGTTCACTAGATGCAGAACACCCTGCCTCGAGAAGTTGATTAAGGGAGGAAAACAGTGTGTACTCTGTGTCTCATTTGACTTGTTAAAAACCACAGAGATGTATGCTGCCTGTGCCCATGGAAATGGGGGCATGATGGTACTAGCCTTGCTTTCCGTTTGGAAAGCTCCATTCTTGCCGCCGTGAAGCTCCCTGAAATTCTCTGCTGTTGACAGGCCTCTGGTCCCTCTACATTGGTGTGGGAAGAAAATGAGTTTTCTCTGGCTACACACGGAGCTTCTTTGGCCGGGGTGGGGCTCACCTTGCCATGCTCTAGAGCTAAAGGGAATCTCAACGTGAGTCCTTGCCTCGAGGTAAGGCCCTGAGTAGCCCTGCAGAAAGGGAGGCATTCAGCTCTTTCCGTTAGTTCTTAGTCGCTGTTCTCCTTTACTTTAAAGGAAGTACCCTTTTCAGGACTCCTAGGCCTCTCGGGTGAGCATCATTTTTGTTCCAAGATCCCTGAGTATCTCCACACCCCTGTAGGCCTGCTGAGCAACAACGAGGCCCATTGGTCCCTCGGAGTTCCTCTGTGTCTGCTGAGTCATGGGCAACACACTGCACTCTTTCTTGTCATATCTTGATTCACAGCACTCGCACAAGTTCACGAGCACCGTTCTAGCAAGTTCCAACATGCCGTGGAAGTCGAACTCATTCTTTAGACTGAGCTGCCCAGAGGGAAAACACTAGGCTTCTTCTCCCATCTAAGACCTCTTACCTGAAGTTACACTGCCATCAGGAGAAACACTGCTTGCATTCTTATTGCAACTAAAGCAGAGTTTTTCCTGTAGCACTGCAGGCTTTTGAAGAGGCACGGGCCCATGGGCCTAGCTAGGGCCTTCCTTGGTGAGGCCGTTCACAAGACGCAGAACACCCTGCCTCGAGAAGTTGATTCAGGGAAGCAACCAGTGTGTACCCTGTGGTTCTTTTGACTTGTTAGAAACCACAGAGATGTATGCCGCCTGTGCCCATGGTAATGGGGGCATGATGGTACTAGCCTTGCTTTCCATTTGGAAAGCCCCATTCTTGCTGCCGTGAAGCTCCCTGAAATTCTCTGCTGTTAACAGCTCTCTGGCCACTGTAGGCATGGGTGTGGGAAGAAAATGAGATTTCTCTGGCTACACACGGAGCTTCATTGGCCCGGTTGGGGCTCACCTTGCCATGCTCTAGAGCTAAAGGGAATCTCGACGTGAGTCCTTGCCTCGAGGTAAGGCCCTGAGTAGCCCTGCAGAAAGGGAGGCATGCAGCTCTTTCCATGAGCTCTTAGTGGAGGTTCCGCTTTATGTTAAAGGAAGCACCCTTTTCAGGACTCCTAGGCCCTTCGGGTGAGCATCATTTTTGTTCCAAGATCACTGACGCCCTCCACACCCCTGTGGGCCTGCTGAGCAGCATTGATTCCCATACGACCCTCGGAGGCCCTCTGTGTCTGCCGAGTCTCTGGCAACACACTGTACGTTACTTCAGTAGAGCTATATTTCCAGAGCAGTCGAACAGCACCAGAACCACATTTCTAGGCAGTCCAACATGTCCTGCAAGTTTTCGAGATTGCCCTCGTCTGAGCTGCCCTGAGAACACACTCTTCTTAGAATTTATCGAGGACCTCTTTCCTGAAGTCACTCTATTCAAGGAGAAATACAGCATCCTAACATGCTGTGTCGCTCACAGTGCAAGCAACGGGAGAACTTGCCTCGAGGTAAGGCCCTGAAATGCTATGCAGAAGCGGAGGTGTGTAGCCGTTTCCATGAGGCCGTAGTCGCCGCTCTGCAGCATTTTAACGCCAGTACGCTTTTCAGGACTCCTAGGTGCCTCGCCTGGAAACCCTATTCCCTGCAAGAACAGCAAGTACCCTCAGGCTCCCCTGGCCCTTCTAAGCAATATCCAGGCCCGTAGCTTTCCGACTCACAGTGTGTATGCCGAGTGTAGGGCAACACAGTGCTCTCTTATTGGGACATCTTGAGTAAGCCAGCACTCATACAGGTTCACGAGCACCGTTCTAGCAAGTTCCTAGATGCCGTGGAAGTCGCACTCATTCCCTGGTCTGAGCTGCACAGAGAAAAACACTAGGCTTCTCCTTCCATCCAGGACCTCCTACCTGAAGTCACCCTGCCTCCAGGAAGAAGACGACTTGCCTTCCTATTGCAACTAAAGCACAGTTTTTCCTGAAGCACTGCAGACTTTTGAAGAGGCACGGGCCCAGAGGCCTAGCTTGGGCTTTCCTTGGTGAGGCCGTTCACTAGATGCAGAACACCCTGCCTCGAGAAGTTGATTAAGGGAGGAAAACAGTGTGTACTCTGTGTCTCATTTGACTTGTTAAAAACCACAGAGATGTATGCTGCCTGTGCCCATGGAAATGGGGGCATGATGGTACTAGCCTTGCTTTCCGTTTGGAAAGCTCCATTCTTGCCGCCGTGAAGCTCCCTGAAATTCTCTGCTGTTGACAGGCCTCTGGTCCCTCTACATTGGTGTGGGAAGAAAATGAGTTTTCTCTGGCTACACACGGAGCTTCTTTGGCCGGGGTGGGGCTCACCTTGCCATGCTCTAGAGCTAAAGGGAATCTCAACGTGAGTCCTTGCCTCGAGGTAAGGCCCTGAGTAGCCCTGCAGAAAGGGAGGCATTCAGCTCTTTCCGTTAGTTCTTAGTCGCTGTTCTCCTTTACTTTAAAGGAAGTACCCTTTTCAGGACTCCTAGGCCTCTCGGGTGAGCATCATTTTTGTTCCAAGATCCCTGAGTATCTCCACACCCCTGTAGGCCTGCTGAGCAACAACGAGGCCCATTGGTCCCTCGGAGTTCCTCTGTGTCTGCTGAGTCATGGGCAACACACTGCACTCTTTCTTGTCATATCTTGATTCACAGCACTCGCACAAGTTCACGAGCACCGTTCTAGCAAGTTCCAACATGCCGTGGAAGTCGAACTCATTCTTTAGACTGAGCTGCCCAGAGGGAAAACACTAGGCTTCTTCTCCCATCTAAGACCTCTTACCTGAAGTTACACTGCCATCAGGAGAAACACTGCTTGCATTCTTATTGCAACTAAAGCAGAGTTTTTCCTGTAGCACTGCAGGCTTTTGAAGAGGCACGGGCCCATGGGCCTAGCTAGGGCCTTCCTTGGTGAGGCCGTTCACAAGACGCAGAACACCCTGCCTCGAGAAGTTGATTCAGGGAAGCAACCAGTGTGTACCCTGTGGTTCTTTTGACTTGTTAGAAACCACAGAGATGTATGCCGCCTGTGCCCATGGTAATGGGGGCATGATGGTACTAGCCTTGCTTTCCATTTGGAAAGCCCCATTCTTGCTGCCGTGAAGCTCCCTGAAATTCTCTGCTGTTAACAGCTCTCTGGCCACTGTAGGCATGGGTGTGGGAAGAAAATGAGATTTCTCTGGCTACACACGGAGCTTCATTGGCCCGGTTGGGGCTCACCTTGCCATGCTCTAGAGCTAAAGGGAATCTCAACGTGAGTCCTTGCCTCGAGGTAAGGCCCTGAGTAGCCCTGCAGAAAGGGAGGCATGCAGCTCTTTCCATGAGCTCTTAGTGGAGGTTCCGCTTTATGTTAAAGGAAGCACCCTTTTCAGGACTCCTAGGCCCTTCGGGTGAGCATCATTTTTGTTCCAAGATCACTGACGCCCTCCACACCCCTGTGGGCCTGCTGAGCAGCATTGATTCCCATACGACCCTCGGAGGCCCTCTGTGTCTGCCGAGTCTCTGGCAACACACTGTACGTTACTTCAGTAGAGCTATATTTCCAGAGCAGTCGAACAGCACCAGAACCACATTTCTAGGCAGTCCAACATGTCCTGCAAGTTTTCGAGATTGCCCTCGTCTGAGCTGCCCTGAGAACACACTCTTCTTAGAATTTATCGAGGACCTCTTTCCTGAAGTCACTCTATTCAAGGAGAAATACAGCATCCTAACATGCTGTGTCGCTCACAGTGCAAGCAACGGGAGAACTTGCCTCGAGGTAAGGCCCTGAAATGCTATGCAGAAGCGGAGGTGTGTAGCCGTTTCCATGAGGCCGTAGTCGCCGCTCTGCAGCATTTTAACGCCAGTACGCTTTTCAGGACTCCTAGGTGCCTCGCCTGGAAACCCTATTCCCTGCAAGAACAGCAAGTACCCTCAGGCTCCCCTGGCCCTTCTAAGCAATATCCAGGCCCGTAGCTTTCCGACTCACAGTGTGTATGCCGAGTGTAGGGCAACACAGTGCTCTCTTATTGGGACATCTTGAGTAAGCCAGCACTCATACAGGTTCACGAGCACCGTTCTAGCAAGTTCCTACATGCCGTGGAAGTCGCACTCATTCCCTGGTCTGAGCTGCACAGAGAAAAACACTAGGCTTCTCCTTCCATCCAGGACCTCCTACCTGAAGTCACCCTGCCTCCAGGAAGAAGACGACTTGCCTTCCTATTGCAACTAAAGCACAGTTTTTCCTGAAGCACTGCAGACTTTTGAAGAGGCACGGGCCCAGAGGCCTAGCTTGGGCTTTCCTTGGTGAGGCCGTTCACTAGATGCAGAACACCCTGCCTCGAGAAGTTGATTAAGGGAGGAAAACAGTGTGTACTCTGTGTCTCATTTGACTTGTTAAAAACCACAGAGATGTATGCTGCCTGTGCCCATGGAAATGGGGGCATGATGGTACTAGCCTTGCTTTCCGTTTGGAAAGCTCCATTCTTGCCGCCGTGAAGCTCCCTGAAATTCTCTGCTGTTGACAGGCCTCTGGTCCCTCTACATTGGTGTGGGAAGAAAATGAGTTTTCTCTGGCTACACACGGAGCTTCTTTGGCCGGGGTGGGGCTCACCTTGCCATGCTCTAGAGCTAAAGGGAATCTCAACGTGAGTCCTTGCCTCGAGGTAAGGCCCTGAGTAGCCCTGCAGAAAGGGAGGCATTCAGCTCTTTCCGTTAGTTCTTAGTCGCTGTTCTCCTTTACTTTAAAGGAAGTACCCTTTTCAGGACTCCTAGGCCTCTCGGGTGAGCATCATTTTTGTTCCAAGATCCCTGAGTATCTCCACACCCCTGTAGGCCTGCTGAGCAACAACGAGGCCCATTGGTCCCTCGGAGTTCCTCTGTGTCTGCTGAGTCATGGGCAACACACTGCACTCTTTCTTGTCATATCTTGATTCACAGCACTCGCACAAGTTCACGAGCACCGTTCTAGCAAGTTCCAACATGCCGTGGAAGTCGAACTCATTCTTTAGACTGAGCTGCCCAGAGGGAAAACACTAGGCTTCTTCTCCCATCTAAGACCTCTTACCTGAAGTTACACTGCCATCAGGAGAAACACTGCTTGCATTCTTATTGCAACTAAAGCAGAGTTTTTCCTGTAGCACTGCAGGCTTTTGAAGAGGCACGGGCCCATGGGCCTAGCTAGGGCCTTCCTTGGTGAGGCCGTTCACAAGACGCAGAACACCCTGCCTCGAGAAGTTGATTCAGGGAAGCAACCAGTGTGTACCCTGTGGTTCTTTTGACTTGTTAGAAACCACAGAGATGTATGCCGCCTGTGCCCATGGTAATGGGGGCATGATGGTACTAGCCTTGCTTTCCATTTGGAAAGCCCCATTCTTGCTGCCGTGAAGCTCCCTGAAATTCTCTGCTGTTAACAGCTCTCTGGCCACTGTAGGCATGGGTGTGGGAAGAAAATGAGATTTCTCTGGCTACACACGGAGCTTCATTGGCCCGGTTGGGGCTCACCTTGCCATGCTCTAGAGCTAAAGGGAATCTCAACGTGAGTCCTTGCCTCGAGGTAAGGCCCTGAGTAGCCCTGCAGAAAGGGAGGCATGCAGCTCTTTCCATGAGCTCTTAGTGGAGGTTCCGCTTTATGTTAAAGGAAGCACCCTTTTCAGGACTCCTAGGCCCTTCGGGTGAGCATCATTTTTGTTCCAAGATCACTGACGCCCTCCACACCCCTGTGGGCCTGCTGAGCAGCATTGATTCCCATACGACCCTCGGAGGCCCTCTGTGTCTGCCGAGTCTCTGGCAACACACTGTACGTTACTTCAGTAGAGCTATATTTCCAGAGCAGTCGAACAGCACCAGAACCACATTTCTAGGCAGTCCAACATGTCCTGCAAGTTTTCGAGATTGCCCTCGTCTGAGCTGCCCTGAGAACACACTCTTCTTAGAATTTATCGAGGACCTCTTTCCTGAAGTCACTCTATTCAAGGAGAAATACAGCATCCTAACATGCTGTGTCGCTCACAGTGCAAGCAACGGGAGAACTTGCCTCGAGGTAAGGCCCTGAAATGCTATGCAGAAGCGGAGGTGTGTAGCCGTTTCCATGAGGCCGTAGTCGCCGCTCTGCAGCATTTTAACGCCAGTACGCTTTTCAGGACTCCTAGGTGCCTCGCCTGGAAACCCTATTCCCTGCAAGAACAGCAAGTACCCTCAGGCTCCCCTGGCCCTTCTAAGCAATATCCAGGCCCGTAGCTTTCCGACTCACAGTGTGTATGCCGAGTGTAGGGCAACACAGTGCTCTCTTATTGGGACATCTTGAGTAAGCCAGCACTCATACAGGTTCACGAGCACCGTTCTAGCAAGTTCCTACATGCCGTGGAAGTCGCACTCATTCCCTGGTCTGAGCTGCACAGAGAAAAACACTAGGCTTCTCCTTCCATCCAGGACCTCCTACCTGAAGTCACCCTGCCTCCAGGAAGAAGACGACTTGCCTTCCTATTGCAACTAAAGCACAGTTTTTCCTGAAGCACTGCAGACTTTTGAAGAGGCACGGGCCCAGAGGCCTAGCTTGGGCTTTCCTTGGTGAGGCCGTTCACTAGATGCAGAACACCCTGCCTCGAGAAGTTAATTAAGGGAGGAAAACAGTGTGTACTCTGTGTCTCATTTGACTTGTTAAAAACCACAGAGATGTATGCTGCCTGTGCCCATGGAAATGGGGGCATGATGGTACTAGCCTTGCTTTCCGTTTGGAAAGCTCCATTCTTGCCGCCGTGAAGCTCCCTGAAATTCTCTGCTGTTGACAGGCCTCTGGTCCCTCTACATTGGTGTGGGAAGAAAATGAGTTTTCTCTGGCTACACACGGAGCTTCTTTGGCCGGGGTGGGGCTCACCTTGCCATGCTCTAGAGCTAAAGGGAATCTCAACGTGAGTCCTTGCCTCGAGGTAAGGCCCTGAGTAGCCCTGCAGAAAGGGAGGCATTCAGCTCTTTCCATTAGTTCTTAGTCGCTGTTCTCCTTTACTTTAAAGGAAGTACCCTTTTCAGGACTCCTAGGCCTCTCGGGTGAGCATCATTTTTGTTCCAAGATCCCTGAGTATCTCCACACCCCTGTAGGCCTGCTGAGCAACAACGAGGCCCATTGGTCCCTCGGAGTTCCTCTGTGTCTGCTGAGTCATGGGCAACACACTGCACTCTTTCTTGTCATATCTTGATTCACAGCACTCGCACAAGTTCACGAGCACCGTTCTAGCAAGTTCCAACATGCCGTGGAAGTCGAACTCATTCTTTAGACTGAGCTGCCCAGAGGGAAAACACTAGGCTTCTTCTTCCATCTAAGACCTCTTACCTGAAGTTACACTGCCATCAGGAGAAACACTGCTTGCATTCTTATTGCAACTAAAGCAGAGTTTTTCCTGTAGCACTGCAGGCTTTTGAAGAGGCACGGGCCCATGGGCCTAGCTAGGGCCTTCCTTGGTGAGGCCGTTCACAAGACGCAGAACACCCTGCCTCGAGAAGTTGATTCAGGGAAGCAACCAGTGTGTACCCTGTGGTTCTTTTGACTTGTTAGAAACCACAGAGATGTATGCCGCCTGTGCCCATGGTAATGGGGGCATGATGGTACTAGCCTTGCTTTCCATTTGGAAAGCCCCATTCTTGCTGCCGTGAAGCTCCCTGAAATTCTCTGCTGTTAACAGCTCTCTGGCCACTGTAGGCATGGGTGTGGGAAGAAAATGAGATTTCTCTGGCTACACACGGAGCTTCATTGGCCCGGTTGGGGCTCACCTTGCCATGCTCTAGAGCTAAAGGGAATCTCAACGTGAGTCCTTGCCTCGAGGTAAGGCCCTGAGTAGCCCTGCAGAAAGGGAGGCATGCAGCTCTTTCCATGAGCTCTTAGTGGAGGTTCCGCTTTATGTTAAAGGAAGCACCCTTTTCAGGACTCCTAGGCCCTTCGGGTGAGCATCATTTTTGTTCCAAGATCACTGACGCCCTCCACACCCCTGTGGGCCTGCTGAGCAGCATTGATTCCCATACGACCCTCGGAGGCCCTCTGTGTCTGCCGAGTCTCTGGCAACACACTGTACGTTACTTCAGTAGAGCTATATTTCCAGAGCAGTCGAACAGCACCAGAACCACATTTCTAGGCAGTCCAACATGTCCTGCAAGTTTTCGAGATTGCCCTCGTCTGAGCTGCCCTGAGAACACACTCTTCTTAGAATTTATCGAGGACCTCTTTCCTGAAGTCACTCTATTCAAGGAGAAATACAGCATCCTAACATGCTGTGTCGCTCACAGTGCAAGCAACGGGAGAACTTGCCTCGAGGTAAGGCCCTGAAATGCTATGCAGAAGCGGAGGTGTGTAGCCGTTTCCATGAGGCCGTAGTCGCCGCTCTGCAGCATTTTAACGCCAGTACGCTTTTCAGGACTCCTAGGTGCCTCGCCTGGAAACCCTATTCCCTGCAAGAACAGCAAGTACCCTCAGGCTCCCCTGGCCCTTCTAAGCAATATCCAGGCCCGTAGCTTTCCGACTCACAGTGTGTATGCCGAGTGTAGGGCAACACAGTGCTCTCTTATTGGGACATCTTGAGTAAGCCAGCACTCATACAGGTTCACGAGCACCGTTCTAGCAAGTTCCTACATGCCGTGGAAGTCGCACTCATTCCCTGGTCTGAGCTGCACAGAGAAAAACACTAGGCTTCTCCTTCCATCCAGGACCTCCTACCTGAAGTCACCCTGCCTCCAGGAAGAAGACGACTTGCCTTCCTATTGCAACTAAAGCACAGTTTTTCCTGAAGCACTGCAGACTTTTGAAGAGGCACGGGCCCAGAGGCCTAGCTTGGGCTTTCCTTGGTGAGGCCGTTCACTAGATGCAGAACACCCTGCCTCGAGAAGTTGATTAAGGGAGGAAAACAGTGTGTACTCTGTGTCTCATTTGACTTGTTAAAAACCACAGAGATGTATGCTGCCTGTGCCCATGGAAATGGGGGCATGATGGTACTAGCCTTGCTTTCCGTTTGGAAAGCTCCATTCTTGCCGCCGTGAAGCTCCCTGAAATTCTCTGCTGTTGACAGGCCTCTGGTCCCTCTACATTGGTGTGGGAAGAAAATGAGTTTTCTCTGGCTACACACGGAGCTTCTTTGGCCGGGGTGGGGCTCACCTTGCCATGCTCTAGAGCTAAAGGGAATCTCAACGTGAGTCCTTGCCTCGAGGTAAGGCCCTGAGTAGCCCTGCAGAAAGGGAGGCATTCAGCTCTTTCCGTTAGTTCTTAGTCGCTGTTCTCCTTTACTTTAAAGGAAGTACCCTTTTCAGGACTCCTAGGCCTCTCGGGTGAGCATCATTTTTGTTCCAAGATCCCTGAGTATCTCCACACCCCTGTAGGCCTGCTGAGCAACAACGAGGCCCATTGGTCCCTCGGAGTTCCTCTGTGTCTGCTGAGTCATGGGCAACACACTGCACTCTTTCTTGTCATATCTTGATTCACAGCACTCGCACAAGTTCACGAGCACCGTTCTAGCAAGTTCCAACATGCCGTGGAAGTCGAACTCATTCTTTAGACTGAGCTGCCCAGAGGGAAAACACTAGGCTTCTTCTTCCATCTAAGACCTCTTACCTGAAGTTACACTGCCATCAGGAGAAACACTGCTTGCATTCTTATTGCAACTAAAGCAGAGTTTTTCCTGTAGCACTGCAGGCTTTTGAAGAGGCACGGGCCCATGGGCCTAGCTAGGGCCTTCCTTGGTGAGGCCGTTCACAAGACGCAGAACACCCTGCCTCGAGAAGTTGATTCAGGGAAGCAACCAGTGTGTACCCTGTGGTTCTTTTGACTTGTTAGAAACCACAGAGATGTATGCCGCCTGTGCCCATGGTAATGGGGGCATGATGGTACTAGCCTTGCTTTCCATTTGGAAAGCCCCATTCTTGCTGCCGTGAAGCTCCCTGAAATTCTCTGCTGTTAACAGCTCTCTGGCCACTGTAGGCATGGGTGTGGGAAGAAAATGAGATTTCTCTGGCTACACACGGAGCTTCATTGGCCCGGTTGGGGCTCACCTTGCCATGCTCTAGAGCTAAAGGGAATCTCAACGTGAGTCCTTGCCTCGAGGTAAGGCCCTGAGTAGCCCTGCAGAAAGGGAGGCATGCAGCTCTTTCCATGAGCTCTTAGTGGAGGTTCCGCTTTATGTTAAAGGAAGCACCCTTTTCAGGACTCCTAGGCCCTTCGGGTGAGCATCATTTTTGTTCCAAGATCACTGACGCCCTCCACACCCCTGTGGGCCTGCTGAGCAGCATTGATTCCCATACGACCCTCGGAGGCCCTCTGTGTCTGCCGAGTCTCTGGCAACACACTGTACGTTACTTCAGTAGAGCTATATTTCCAGAGCAGTCGAACAGCACCAGAACCACATTTCTAGGCAGTCCAACATGTCCTGCAAGTTTTCGAGATTGCCCTCGTCTGAGCTGCCCTGAGAACACACTCTTCTTAGAATTTATCGAGGACCTCTTTCCTGAAGTCACTCTATTCAAGGAGAAATACAGCATCCTAACATGCTGTGTCGCTCACAGTGCAAGCAACGGGAGAACTTGCCTCGAGGTAAGGCCCTGAAATGCTATGCAGAAGCGGAGGTGTGTAGCCGTTTCCATGAGGCCGTAGTCGCCGCTCTGCAGCATTTTAACGCCAGTACGCTTTTCAGGACTCCTAGCTGCCTCGCCTGGAAACCCTATTCCCTGCAAGAACAGCAAGTACCCTCAGGCTCCCCTGGCCCTTCTAAGCAATATCCAGGCCCGTAGCTTTCCGACTCACAGTGTGTATGCCGAGTGTAGGGCAACACAGTGCACTCTTATTGGGACATCTTGAGTAAGCCAGCACTCATACAGGTTCACGAGCACCGTTCTAGCAAGTTCCTAGATGCCGTGGAAGTCGCACTCATTCCCTGGTCTGAGCTGCACAGAGAAAAACACTAGGCTTCTCCTTCCATCCAGGACCTCCTACCTGAAGTCACCCTGCCTCCAGGAAGAAGACGACTTGCCTTCCTATTGCAACTAAAGCACAGTTTTTCCTGAAGCACTGCAGACTTTTGAAGAGGCACGGGCCCAGAGGCCTAGCTTGGGCTTTCCTTGGTGAGGCCGTTCACTAGATGCAGAACACCCTGCCTCGAGAAGTTGATTAAGGGAGGAAAACAGTGTGTACTCTGTGTCTCATTGGACTTGTTAAAAACCACAGAGATGTATGCTGCCTGTGCCCATGGAAATGGGGGCATGATGGTACTAGCCTTGCTTTCCGTTTGGAAAGCTCCATTCTTGCCGCCGTGAAGCTCCCTGAAATTCTCTGCTGTTGACAGGCCTCTGGTCCCTCTACATTGGTGTGGGAAGAAAATGAGTTTTCTCTGGCTACACACGGAGCTTCTTTGGCCGGGGTGGGGCTCACCTTGCCATGCTCTAGAGCTAAAGGGAATCTCAACGTGAGTCCTTGCCTCGAGGTAAGGCCCTGAGTAGCCCTGCAGAAAGGGAGGCATTCAGCTCTTTCCGTTAGTTCTTAGTCGCTGTTCTCCTTTACTTTAAAGGAAGTACCCTTTTCAGGACTCCTAGGCCTCTCGGGTGAGCATCATTTTTGTTCCAAGATCCCTGAGTATCTCCACACCCCTGTAGGCCTGCTGAGCAACAACGAGGCCCATTGGTCCCTCGGAGTTCCTCTGTGTCTGCTGAGTCATGGGCAACACACTGCACTCTTTCTTGTCATATCTTGATTCACAGCACTCGCACAAGTTCACGAGCACCGTTCTAGCAAGTTCCAACATGCCGTGGAAGTCGAACTCATTCTTTAGACTGAGCTGCCCAGAGGAAAAACACTAGGCTTCTTCTCCCATCTAAGACCTCTTACCTGAAGTTACACTGCCATCAGGAGAAACACTGCTTGCATTCTTATTGCAACTAAAGCAGAGTTTTTCCTGTAGCACTGCAGGCTTTTGAAGAGGCACGGGCCCATGGGCCTAGCTAGGGCCTTCCTTGGTGAGGCCGTTCACAAGACGCAGAACACCCTGCCTCGAGAAGTTGATTCAGGGAAGCAACCAGTGTGTACCCTGTGGTTCTTTTGACTTGTTAGAAACCACAGAGATGTATGCCGCCTGTGCCCATGGTAATGGGGGCATGATGGTACTAGCCTTGCTTTCCATTTGGAAAGCCCCATTCTTGCTGCCGTGAAGCTCCCTGAAATTCTCTGCTGTTAACAGCTCTCTGGCCACTGTAGGCATGGGTGTGGGAAGAAAATGAGATTTCTCTGGCTACACACGGAGCTTCATTGGCCCGGTTGGGGCTCACCTTGCCATGCTCTAGAGCTAAAGGGAATCTCGACGTGAGTCCTTGCCTCGAGGTAAGGCCCTGAGTAGCCCTGCAGAAAGGGAGGCATGCAGCTCTTTCCATGAGCTCTTAGTGGAGGTTCCGCTTTATGTTAAAGGAAGCACCCTTTTCAGGACTCCTAGGCCCTTCGGGTGAGCATCATTTTTGTTCCAAGATCACTGACGCCCTCCACACCCCTGTGGGCCTGCTGAGCAGCATTGATTCCCATACGACCCTCGGAGGCCCTCTGTGTCTGCCGAGTCTCTGGCAACACACTGTACGTTACTTCAGTAGAGCTATATTTCCAGAGCAGTCGAACAGCACCAGAACCACATTTCTAGGCAGTCCAACATGTCCTGCAAGTTTTCGAGATTGCCCTCGTCTGAGCTGCCCTGAGAACACACTCTTCTTAGAATTTATCGAGGACCTCTTTCCTGAAGTCACTCTATTCAAGGAGAAATACAGCATCCTAACATGCTGTGTCGCTCACAGTGCAAGCAACGGGAGAACTTGCCTCGAGGTAAGGCCCTGAAATGCTATGCAGAAGCGGAGGTGTGTAGCCGTTTCCATGAGGCCGTAGTCGCCGCTCTGCAGCATTTTAACGCCAGTACGCTTTTCAGGACTCCTAGCTGCCTCGCCTGGAAACCCTATTCCCTGCAAGAACAGCAAGTACCCTCAGGCTCCCCTGGCCCTTCTAAGCAATATCCAGGCCCGTAGCTTTCCGACTCACAGTGTGTATGCCGAGTGTAGGGCAACACAGTGCACTCTTATTGGGAGATCTTGAGTAAGCCAGCACTCATACAGGTTCACGAGCACCGTTCTAGCAAGTTCCTAGATGCCGTGGAAGTCGCACTCATTCCCTGGTCTGAGCTGCACAGAGAAAAACACTAGGCTTCTCCTTCCATCCAGGACCTCCTACCTGAAGTCACCCTGCCTCCAGGAAGAAGACGACTTGCCTTCCTATTGCAACTAAAGCACAGTTTTTCCTGAAGCACTGCAGACTTTTGAAGAGGCACGGGCCCAGAGGCCTAGCTTGGGCTTTCCTTGGTGAGGCCGTTCACTAGATGCAGAACACCCTGCCTCGAGAAGTTGATTAAGGGAGGAAAACAGTGTGTACTCTGTGTCTCATTGGACTTGTTAAAAACCACAGAGATGTATGCTGCCTGTGCCCATGGAAATGGGGGCATGATGGTACTAGCCTTGCTTTCCGTTTGGAAAGCTCCATTCTTGCCGCCGTGAAGCTCCCTGAAATTCTCTGCTGTTGACAGGCCTCTGGTCCCTCTACATTGGTGTGGGAAGAAAATGAGTTTTCTCTGGCTACACACGGAGCTTCTTTGGCCGGGGTGGGGCTCACCTTGCCATGCTCTAGAGCTAAAGGGAATCTCAACGTGAGTCCTTGCCTCGAGGTAAGGCCCTGAGTAGCCCTGCAGAAAGGGAGGCATTCAGCTCTTTCCGTTAGTTCTTAGTCGCTGTTCTCCTTTACTTTAAAGGAAGTACCCTTTTCAGGACTCCTAGGCCTCTCGGGTGAGCATCATTTTTGTTCCAAGATCCCTGAGTATCTCCACACCCCTGTAGGCCTGCTGAGCAACAACGAGGCCCATTGGTCCCTCGGAGTTCCTCTGTGTCTGCTGAGTCATGGGCAACACACTGCACTCTTTCTTGTCATATCTTGATTCACAGCACTCGCACAAGTTCACGAGCACCGTTCTAGCAAGTTCCAACATGCCGTGGAAGTCGAACTCATTCTTTAGACTGAGCTGCCCAGAGGAAAAACACTAGGCTTCTTCTCCCATCTAAGACCTCTTACCTGAAGTTACACTGCCATCAGGAGAAACACTGCTTGCATTCTTATTGCAACTAAAGCAGAGTTTTTCCTGTAGCACTGCAGGCTTTTGAAGAGGCACGGGCCCATGGGCCTAGCTAGGGCCTTCCTTGGTGAGGCCGTTCACAAGACGCAGAACACCCTGCCTCGAGAAGTTGATTCAGGGAAGCAACCAGTGTGTACCCTGTGGTTCTTTTGACTTGTTAGAAACCACAGAGATGTATGCCGCCTGTGCCCATGGTAATGGGGGCATGATGGTACTAGCCTTGCTTTCCATTTGGAAAGCCCCATTCTTGCTGCCGTGAAGCTCCCTGAAATTCTCTGCTGTTAACAGCTCTCTGGCCACTGTAGGCATGGGTGTGGGAAGAAAATGAGATTTCTCTGGCTACACACGGAGCTTCATTGGCCCGGTTGGGGCTCACCTTGCCATGCTCTAGAGCTAAAGGGAATCTCAACGTGAGTCCTTGCCTCGAGGTAAGGCCCTGAGTAGCCCTGCAGAAAGGGAGGCATGCAGCTCTTTCCATGAGCTCTTAGTGGAGGTTCCGCTTTATGTTAAAGGAAGCACCCTTTTCAGGACTCCTAGGCCCTTCGGGTGAGCATCATTTTTGTTCCAAGATCACTGACGCCCTCCACACCCCTGTGGGCCTGCTGAGCAGCATTGATTCCCATACGACCCTCGGAGGCCCTCTGTGTCTGCCGAGTCTCTGGCAACACACTGTACGTTACTTCAGTAGAGCTATATTTCCAGAGCAGTCGAACAGCACCAGAACCACATTTCTAGGCAGTCCAACATGTCCTGCAAGTTTTCGAGATTGCCCTCGTCTGAGCTGCCCTGAGAACACACTCTTCTTAGAATTTATCGAGGACCTCTTTCCTGAAGTCACTCTATTCAAGGAGAAATACAGCATCCTAACATGCTGTGTCGCTCACAGTGCAAGCAACGGGAGAACTTGCCTCGAGGTAAGGCCCTGAAATGCTATGCAGAAGCGGAGGTGTGTAGCCGTTTCCATGAGGCCGTAGTCGCCGCTCTGCAGCATTTTAACGCCAGTACGCTTTTCAGGACTCCTAGGTGCCTCGCCTGGAAACCCTATTCCCTGCAAGAACAGCAAGTACCCTCAGGCTCCCCTGGCCCTTCTAAGCAATATCCAGGCCCGTAGCTTTCCGACTCACAGTGTGTATGCCGAGTGTAGGGCAACACAGTGCACTCTTATTGGGAGATCTTGAGTAAGCCAGCACTCATACAGGTTCACGAGCACCGTTCTAGCAAGTTCCTAGATGCCGTGGAAGTCGCACTCATTCCCTGGTCTGAGCTGCACAGAGAAAAACACTAGGCTTCTCCTTCCATCCAGGACCTCCTACCTGAAGTCACCCTGCCTCCAGGAAGAAGACGACTTGCCTTCCTATTGCAACTAAAGCACAGTTTTTCCTGAAGCACTGCAGACTTTTGAAGAGGCACGGGCCCAGAGGCCTAGCTTGGGCTTTCCTTGGTGAGGCCGTTCACTAGATGCAGAACACCCTGCCTCGAGAAGTTGATTAAGGGAGGAAAACAGTGTGTACTCTGTGTCTCATTGGACTTGTTAAAAACCACAGAGATGTATGCTGCCTGTGCCCATGGAAATGGGGGCATGATGGTACTAGCCTTGCTTTCCGTTTGGAAAGCTCCATTCTTGCCGCCGTGAAGCTCCCTGAAATTCTCTGCTGTTGACAGGCCTCTGGTCCCTCTACATTGGTGTGGGAAGAAAATGAGTTTTCTCTGGCTACACACGGAGCTTCTTTGGCCGGGGTGGGGCTCACCTTGCCATGCTCTAGAGCTAAAGGGAATCTCAACGTGAGTCCTTGCCTCGAGGTAAGGCCCTGAGTAGCCCTGCAGAAAGGGAGGCATTCAGCTCTTTCCGTTAGTTCTTAGTCGCTGTTCTCCTTTACTTTAAAGGAAGTACCCTTTTCAGGACTCCTAGGCCTCTCGGGTGAGCATCATTTTTGTTCCAAGATCCCTGAGTATCTCCACACCCCTGTAGGCCTGCTGAGCAACAACGAGGCCCATTGGTCCCTCGGAGTTCCTCTGTGTCTGCTGAGTCATGGGCAACACACTGCACTCTTTCTTGTCATATCTTGATTCACAGCACTCGCACAAGTTCACGAGCACCGTTCTAGCAAGTTCCAACATGCCGTGGAAGTCGAACTCATTCTTTAGACTGAGCTGCCCAGAGGAAAAACACTAGGCTTCTTCTCCCATCTAAGACCTCTTACCTGAAGTTACACTGCCATCAGGAGAAACACTGCTTGCATTCTTATTGCAACTAAAGCAGAGTTTTTCCTGTAGCACTGCAGGCTTTTGAAGAGGCACGGGCCCATGGGCCTAGCTAGGGCCTTCCTTGGTGAGGCCGTTCACAAGACGCAGAACACCCTGCCTCGAGAAGTTGATTCAGGGAAGCAACCAGTGTGTACCCTGTGGTTCTTTTGACTTGTTAGAAACCACAGAGATGTATGCCGCCTGTGCCCATGGTAATGGGGGCATGATGGTACTAGCCTTGCTTTCCATTTGGAAAGCCCCATTCTTGCTGCCGTGAAGCTCCCTGAAATTCTCTGCTGTTAACAGCTCTCTGGCCACTGTAGGCATGGGTGTGGGAAGAAAATGAGATTTCTCTGGCTACACACGGAGCTTCATTGGCCCGGTTGGGGCTCACCTTGCCATGCTCTAGAGCTAAAGGGAATCTCAACGTGAGTCCTTGCCTCGAGGTAAGGCCCTGAGTAGCCCTGCAGAAAGGGAGGCATGCAGCTCTTTCCATGAGCTCTTAGTGGAGGTTCCGCTTTATGTTAAAGGAAGCACCCTTTTCAGGACTCCTAGGCTCTTCGGGTGAGCATCATTTTTGTTCCAAGATCACTGACGCCCTCCACACCCCTGTGGGCCTGCTGAGCAGCATTGATTCCCATACGACCCTCGGAGGCCCTCTGTGTCTGCCGAGTCTCTGGCAACACACTGTACGTTACTTCAGTAGAGCTATATTTCCAGAGCAGTCGAACAGCACCAGAACCACATTTCTAGGCAGTCCAACATGTCCTGCAAGTTTTCGAGATTGCCCTCGTCTGAGCTGCCCTGAGAACACACTCTTCTTAGAATTTATCGAGGACCTCTTTCCTGAAGTCACTCTATTCAAGGAGAAATACAGCATCCTAACATGCTGTGTCGCTCACAGTGCAAGCAACGGGAGAACTTGCCTCGAGGTAAGGCCCTGAAATGCTATGCAGAAGCGGAGGTGTGTAGCCGTTTCCATGAGGCCGTAGTCGCCGCTCTGCAGCATTTTAACGCCAGTACGCTTTTCAGGACTCCTAGCTGCCTCGCCTGGAAACCCTATTCCCTGCAAGAACAGCAAGTACCCTCAGGCTCCCCTGGCCCTTCTAAGCAATATCCAGGCCCGTAGCTTTCCGACTCACAGTGTGTATGCCGAGTGTAGGGCAACACAGTGCACTCTTATTGGGACATCTTGAGTAAGCCAGCACTCATACAGGTTCACGAGCACCGTTCTAGCAAGTTCCTAGATGCCGTGGAAGTCGCACTCATTCCCTGGTCTGAGCTGCACAGAGAAAAACACTAGGCTTCTCCTTCCATCCAGGACCTCCTACCTGAAGTCACCCTGCCTCCAGGAAGAAGACGACTTGCCTTCCTATTGCAACTAAAGCACAGTTTTTCCTGAAGCACTGCAGACTTTTGAAGAGGCACGGGCCCAGAGGCCTAGCTTGGGCTTTCCTTGGTGAGGCCGTTCACTAGATGCAGAACACCCTGCCTCGAGAAGTTGATTAAGGGAGGAAAACAGTGTGTACTCTGTGTCTCATTTGACTTGTTAAAAACCACAGAGATGTATGCTGCCTGTGCCCATGGAAATGGGGGCATGATGGTACTAGCCTTGCTTTCCGTTTGGAAAGCTCCATTCTTGCCGCCGTGAAGCTCCCTGAAATTCTCTGCTGTTGACAGGCCTCTGGTCCCTCTACATTGGTGTGGGAAGAAAATGAGTTTTCTCTGGCTACACACGGAGCTTCTTTGGCCGGGGTGGGGCTCACCTTGCCATGCTCTAGAGCTAAAGGGAATCTCAACGTGAGTCCTTGCCTCGAGGTAAGGCCCTGAGTAGCCCTGCAGAAAGGGAGGCATTCAGCTCTTTCCGTTAGTTCTTAGTCGCTGTTCTCCTTTACTTTAAAGGAAGTACCCTTTTCAGGACTCCTAGGCCTCTCGGGTGAGCATCATTTTTGTTCCAAGATCCCTGAGTATCTCCACACCCCTGTAGGCCTGCTGAGCAACAACGAGGCCCATTGGTCCCTCGGAGTTCCTCTGTGTCTGCTGAGTCATGGGCAACACACTGCACTCTTTCTTGTCATATCTTGATTCACAGCACTCGCACAAGTTCACGAGCACCGTTCTAGCAAGTTCCAACATGCCGTGGAAGTCGAACTCATTCTTTAGACTGAGCTGCCCAGAGGAAAAACACTAGGCTTCTTCTCCCATCTAAGACCTCTTACCTGAAGTTACACTGCCATCAGGAGAAACACTGCTTGCATTCTTATTGCAACTAAAGCAGAGTTTTTCCTGTAGCACTGCAGGCTTTTGAAGAGGCACGGGCCCATGGGCCTAGCTAGGGCCTTCCTTGGTGAGGCCGTTCACAAGACGCAGAACACCCTGCCTCGAGAAGTTGATTCAGGGAAGCAACCAGTGTGTACCCTGTGGTTCTTTTGACTTGTTAGAAACCACAGAGATGTATGCCGCCTGTGCCCATGGTAATGGGGGCATGATGGTACTAGCCTTGCTTTCCATTTGGAAAGCCCCATTCTTGCTGCCGTGAAGCTCCCTGAAATTCTCTGCTGTTAACAGCTCTCTGGCCACTGTAGGCATGGGTGTGGGAAGAAAATGAGATTTCTCTGGCTACACACGGAGCTTCATTGGCCCGGTTGGGGCTCACCTTGCCATGCTCTAGAGCTAAAGGGAATCTCGACGTGAGTCCTTGCCTCGAGGTAAGGCCCTGAGTAGCCCTGCAGAAAGGGAGGCATGCAGCTCTTTCCATGAGCTCTTAGTGGAGGTTCCGCTTTATGTTAAAGGAAGCACCCTTTTCAGGACTCCTAGGCCCTTCGGGTGAGCATCATTTTTGTTCCAAGATCACTGACGCCCTCCACACCCCTGTGGGCCTGCTGAGCAGCATTGATTCCCATACGACCCTCGGAGGCCCTCTGTGTCTGCCGAGTCTCTGGCAACACACTGTACGTTACTTCAGTAGAGCTATATTTCCAGAGCAGTCGAACAGCACCAGAACCACATTTCTAGGCAGTCCAACATGTCCTGCAAGTTTTCGAGATTGCCCTCGTCTGAGCTGCCCTGAGAACACACTCTTCTTAGAATTTATCGAGGACCTCTTTCCTGAAGTCACTCTATTCAAGGAGAAATACAGCATCCTAACATGCTGTGTCGCTCACAGTGCAAGCAACGGGAGAACTTGCCTCGAGGTAAGGCCCTGAAATGCTATGCAGAAGCGGAGGTGTGTAGCCGTTTCCATGAGGCCGTAGTCGCCGCTCTGCAGCATTTTAACGCCAGTACGCTTTTCAGGACTCCTAGC
Source organism: Balaenoptera borealis (assembly GCF_965194805.1). Classification (NCBI taxonomy): domain Eukaryota; kingdom Metazoa; phylum Chordata; class Mammalia; order Artiodactyla; family Balaenopteridae; genus Balaenoptera; species Balaenoptera borealis. The sequence continues at coordinate 65,955 of NW_028122575.1, read as the reverse complement.
TGCCTCGCCTGGAAACCCTATTCCCTGCAAGAACAGCAAGTACCCTCAGGCTCCCCTGGCCCTTCTAAGCAATATCCAGGCCCGTAGCTTTCCGACTCACAGTGTGTATGCCGAGTGTAGGGCAACACAGTGCACTCTTATTGGGAGATCTTGAGTAAGCCAGCACTCATACAGGTTCACGAGCACCGTTCTAGCAAGTTCCTAGATGCCGTGGAAGTCGCACTCATTCCCTGGTCTGAGCTGCACAGAGAAAAACACTAGGCTTCTCCTTCCATCCAGGACCTCCTACCTGAAGTCACCCTGCCTCCAGGAAGAAGACGACTTGCCTTCCTATTGCAACTAAAGCACAGTTTTTCCTGAAGCACTGCAGACTTTTGAAGAGGCACGGGCCCAGAGGCCTAGCTTGGGCTTTCCTTGGTGAGGCCGTTCACTAGATGCAGAACACCCTGCCTCGAGAAGTTGATTAAGGGAGGAAAACAGTGTGTACTCTGTGTCTCATTGGACTTGTTAAAAACCACAGAGATGTATGCTGCCTGTGCCCATGGAAATGGGGGCATGATGGTACTAGCCTTGCTTTCCGTTTGGAAAGCTCCATTCTTGCCGCCGTGAAGCTCCCTGAAATTCTCTGCTGTTGACAGGCCTCTGGTCCCTCTACATTGGTGTGGGAAGAAAATGAGTTTTCTCTGGCTACACACGGAGCTTCTTTGGCCGGGGTGGGGCTCACCTTGCCATGCTCTAGAGCTAAAGGGAATCTCAACGTGAGTCCTTGCCTCGAGGTAAGGCCCTGAGTAGCCCTGCAGAAAGGGAGGCATTCAGCTCTTTCCGTTAGTTCTTAGTCGCTGTTCTCCTTTACTTTAAAGGAAGTACCCTTTTCAGGACTCCTAGGCCTCTCGGGTGAGCATCATTTTTGTTCCAAGATCCCTGAGTATCTCCACACCCCTGTAGGCCTGCTGAGCAACAACGAGGCCCATTGGTCCCTCGGAGTTCCTCTGTGTCTGCTGAGTCATGGGCAACACACTGCACTCTTTCTTGTCATATCTTGATTCACAGCACTCGCACAAGTTCACGAGCACCGTTCTAGCAAGTTCCAACATGCCGTGGAAGTCGAACTCATTCTTTAGACTGAGCTGCCCAGAGGAAAAACACTAGGCTTCTTCTCCCATCTAAGACCTCTTACCTGAAGTTACACTGCCATCAGGAGAAACACTGCTTGCATTCTTATTGCAACTAAAGCAGAGTTTTTCCTGTAGCACTGCAGGCTTTTGAAGAGGCACGGGCCCATGGGCCTAGCTAGGGCCTTCCTTGGTGAGGCCGTTCACAAGACGCAGAACACCCTGCCTCGAGAAGTTGATTCAGGGAAGCAACCAGTGTGTACCCTGTGGTTCTTTTGACTTGTTAGAAACCACAGAGATGTATGCCGCCTGTGCCCATGGTAATGGGGGCATGATGGTACTAGCCTTGCTTTCCATTTGGAAAGCCCCATTCTTGCTGCCGTGAAGCTCCCTGAAATTCTCTGCTGTTAACAGCTCTCTGGCCACTGTAGGCATGGGTGTGGGAAGAAAATGAGATTTCTCTGGCTACACACGGAGCTTCATTGGCCCGGTTGGGGCTCACCTTGCCATGCTCTAGAGCTAAAGGGAATCTCAACGTGAGTCCTTGCCTCGAGGTAAGGCCCTGAGTAGCCCTGCAGAAAGGGAGGCATGCAGCTCTTTCCATGAGCTCTTAGTGGAGGTTCCGCTTTATGTTAAAGGAAGCACCCTTTTCAGGACTCCTAGGCCCTTCGGGTGAGCATCATTTTTGTTCCAAGATCACTGACGCCCTCCACACCCCTGTGGGCCTGCTGAGCAGCATTGATTCCCATACGACCCTCGGAGGCCCTCTGTGTCTGCCGAGTCTCTGGCAACACACTGTACGTTACTTCAGTAGAGCTATATTTCCAGAGCAGTCGAACAGCACCAGAACCACATTTCTAGGCAGTCCAACATGTCCTGCAAGTTTTCGAGATTGCCCTCGTCTGAGCTGCCCTGAGAACACACTCTTCTTAGAATTTATCGAGGACCTCTTTCCTGAAGTCACTCTATTCAAGGAGAAATACAGCATCCTAACATGCTGTGTCGCTCACAGTGCAAGCAACGGGAGAACTTGCCTCGAGGTAAGGCCCTGAAATGCTATGCAGAAGCGGAGGTGTGTAGCCGTTTCCATGAGGCCGTAGTCGCCGCTCTGCAGCATTTTAACGCCAGTACGCTTTTCAGGACTCCTAGGTGCCTCGCCTGGAAACCCTATTCCCTGCAAGAACAGCAAGTACCCTCAGGCTCCCCTGGCCCTTCTAAGCAATATCCAGGCCCGTAGCTTTCCGACTCACAGTGTGTATGCCGAGTGTAGGGCAACACAGTGCACTCTTATTGGGAGATCTTGAGTAAGCCAGCACTCATACAGGTTCACGAGCACCGTTCTAGCAAGTTCCTAGATGCCGTGGAAGTCGCACTCATTCCCTGGTCTGAGCTGCACAGAGAAAAACACTAGGCTTCTCCTTCCATCCAGGACCTCCTACCTGAAGTCACCCTGCCTCCAGGAAGAAGACGACTTGCCTTCCTATTGCAAGTAAAGCACAGTTTTTCCTGAAGCACTGCAGACTTTTGAAGAGGCACGGGCCCAGAGGCCTAGCTTGGGCTTTCCTTGGTGAGGCCGTTCACTAGATGCAGAACACCCTGCCTCGAGAAGTTGATTAAGGGAGGAAAACAGTGTGTACTCTGTGTCTCATTTGACTTGTTAAAAACCACAGAGATGTATGCTGCCTGTGCCCATGGAAATGGGGGCATGATGGTACTAGCCTTGCTTTCCGTTTGGAAAGCTCCATTCTTGCCGCCGTGAAGCTCCCTGAAATTCTCTGCTGTTGACAGGCCTCTGGTCCCTCTACATTGGTGTGGGAAGAAAATGAGTTTTCTCTGGCTACACACGGAGCTTCTTTGGCCGGGGTGGGGCTCACCTTGCCATGCTCTAGAGCTAAAGGGAATCTCAACGTGAGTCCTTGCCTCGAGGTAAGGCCCTGAGTAGCCCTGCAGAAAGGGAGGCATTCAGCTCTTTCCGTTAGTTCTTAGTCGCTGTTCTCCTTTACTTTAAAGGAAGTACCCTTTTCAGGACTCCTAGGCCTCTCGGGTGAGCATCATTTTTGTTCCAAGATCCCTGAGTATCTCCACACCCCTGTAGGCCTGCTGAGCAACAACGAGGCCCATTGGTCCCTCGGAGTTCCTCTGTGTCTGCTGAGTCATGGGCAACACACTGCACTCTTTCTTGTCATATCTTGATTCACAGCACTCGCACAAGTTCACGAGCACCGTTCTAGCAAGTTCCAACATGCCGTGGAAGTCGAACTCATTCTTTAGACTGAGCTGCCCAGAGGAAAAACACTAGGCTTCTTCTCCCATCTAAGACCTCTTACCTGAAGTTACACTGCCATCAGGAGAAACACTGCTTGCATTCTTATTGCAACTAAAGCAGAGTTTTTCCTGTAGCACTGCAGGCTTTTGAAGAGGCACGGGCCCATGGGCCTAGCTAGGGCCTTCCTTGGTGAGGCCGTTCACAAGACGCAGAACACCCTGCCTCGAGAAGTTGATTCAGGGAAGCAACCAGTGTGTACCCTGTGGTTCTTTTGACTTGTTAGAAACCACAGAGATGTATGCCGCCTGTGCCCATGGTAATGGGGGCATGATGGTACTAGCCTTGCTTTCCATTTGGAAAGCCCCATTCTTGCTGCCGTGAAGCTCCCTGAAATTCTCTGCTGTTAACAGCTCTCTGGCCACTGTAGGCATGGGTGTGGGAAGAAAATGAGATTTCTCTGGCTACACACGGAGCTTCATTGGCCCGGTTGGGGCTCACCTTGCCATGCTCTAGAGCTAAAGGGAATCTCAACGTGAGTCCTTGCCTCGAGGTAAGGCCCTGAGTAGCCCTGCAGAAAGGGAGGCATGCAGCTCTTTCCATGAGCTCTTAGTGGAGGTTCCGCTTTATGTTAAAGGAAGCACCCTTTTCAGGACTCCTAGGCCCTTCGGGTGAGCATCATTTTTGTTCCAAGATCACTGACGCCCTCCACACCCCTGTGGGCCTGCTGAGCAGCATTGATTCCCATACGACCCTCGGAGGCCCTCTGTGTCTGCCGAGTCTCTGGCAACACACTGTACGTTACTTCAGTAGAGCTATATTTCCAGAGCAGTCGAACAGCACCAGAACCACATTTCTAGGCAGTCCAACATGTCCTGCAAGTTTTCGAGATTGCCCTCGTCTGAGCTGCCCTGAGAACACACTCTTCTTAGAATTTATCGAGGACCTCTTTCCTGAAGTCACTCTATTCAAGGAGAAATACAGCATCCTAACATGCTGTGTCGCTCACAGTGCAAGCAACGGGAGAACTTGCCTCGAGGTAAGGCCCTGAAATGCTATGCAGAAGCGGAGGTGTGTAGCCGTTTCCATGAGGCCGTAGTCGCCGCTCTGCAGCATTTTAACGCCAGTACGCTTTTCAGGACTCCTAGGTGCCTCGCCTGGAAACCCTATTCCCTGCAAGAACAGCAAGTACCCTCAGGCTCCCCTGGCCCTTCTAAGCAATATCCAGGCCCGTAGCTTTCCGACTCACAGTGTGTATGCCGAGTGTAGGGCAACACAGTGCACTCTTATTGGGACATCTTGAGTAAGCCAGCACTCATACAGGTTCACGAGCACCGTTCTAGCAAGTTCCTAGATGCCGTGGAAGTCGCACTCATTCCCTGGTCTGAGCTGCACAGAGAAAAACACTAGGCTTCTCCTTCCATCCAGGACCTCCTACCTGAAGTCACCCTGCCTCCAGGAAGAAGACGACTTGCCTTCCTATTGCAACTAAAGCACAGTTTTTCCTGAAGCACTGCAGACTTTTGAAGAGGCACGGGCCCAGAGGCCTAGCTTGGGCTTTCCTTGGTGAGGCCGTTCACTAGATGCAGAACACCCTGCCTCGAGAAGTTGATTAAGGGAGGAAAACAGTGTGTACTCTGTGTCTCATTTGACTTGTTAAAAACCACAGAGATGTATGCTGCCTGTGCCCATGGAAATGGGGGCATGATGGTACTAGCCTTGCTTTCCGTTTGGAAAGCTCCATTCTTGCCGCCGTGAAGCTCCCTGAAATTCTCTGCTGTTGACAGGCCTCTGGTCCCTCTACATTGGTGTGGGAAGAAAATGAGTTTTCTCTGGCTACACACGGAGCTTCTTTGGCCGGGGTGGGGCTCACCTTGCCATGCTCTAGAGCTAAAGGGAATCTCAACGTGAGTCCTTGCCTCGAGGTAAGGCCCTGAGTAGCCCTGCAGAAAGGGAGGCATTCAGCTCTTTCCGTTAGTTCTTAGTCGCTGTTCTCCTTTACTTTAAAGGAAGTACCCTTTTCAGGACTCCTAGGCCTCTCGGGTGAGCATCATTTTTGTTCCAAGATCCCTGAGTATCTCCACACCCCTGTAGGCCTGCTGAGCAACAACGAGGCCCATTGGTCCCTCGGAGTTCCTCTGTGTCTGCTGAGTCATGGGCAACACACTGCACTCTTTCTTGTCATATCTTGATTCACAGCACTCGCACAAGTTCACGAGCACCGTTCTAGCAAGTTCCAACATGCCGTGGAAGTCGAACTCATTCTTTAGACTGAGCTGCCCAGAGGAAAAACACTAGGCTTCTTCTCCCATCTAAGACCTCTTACCTGAAGTTACACTGCCATCAGGAGAAACACTGCTTGCATTCTTATTGCAACTAAAGCAGAGTTTTTCCTGTAGCACTGCAGGCTTTTGAAGAGGCACGGGCCCATGGGCCTAGCTAGGGCCTTCCTTGGTGAGGCCGTTCACAAGACGCAGAACACCCTGCCTCGAGAAGTTGATTCAGGGAAGCAACCAGTGTGTACCCTGTGGTTCTTTTGACTTGTTAGAAACCACAGAGATGTATGCCGCCTGTGCCCATGGTAATGGGGGCATGATGGTACTAGCCTTGCTTTCCATTTGGAAAGCCCCATTCTTGCTGCCGTGAAGCTCCCTGAAATTCTCTGCTGTTAACAGCTCTCTGGCCACTGTAGGCATGGGTGTGGGAAGAAAATGAGATTTCTCTGGCTACACACGGAGCTTCATTGGCCCGGTTGGGGCTCACCTTGCCATGCTCTAGAGCTAAAGGGAATCTCAACGTGAGTCCTTGCCTCGAGGTAAGGCCCTGAGTAGCCCTGCAGAAAGGGAGGCATGCAGCTCTTTCCATGAGCTCTTAGTGGAGGTTCCGCTTTATGTTAAAGGAAGCACCCTTTTCAGGACTCCTAGGCCCTTCGGGTGAGCATCATTTTTGTTCCAAGATCACTGACGCCCTCCACACCCCTGTGGGCCTGCTGAGCAGCATTGATTCCCATACGACCCTCGGAGGCCCTCTGTGTCTGCCGAGTCTCTGGCAACACACTGTACGTTACTTCAGTAGAGCTATATTTCCAGAGCAGTCGAACAGCACCAGAACCACATTTCTAGGCAGTCCAACATGTCCTGCAAGTTTTCGAGATTGCCCTCGTCTGAGCTGCCCTGAGAACACACTCTTCTTAGAATTTATCGAGGACCTCTTTCCTGAAGTCACTCTATTCAAGGAGAAATACAGCATCCTAACATGCTGTGTCGCTCACAGTGCAAGCAACGGGAGAACTTGCCTCGAGGTAAGGCCCTGAAATGCTATGCAGAAGCGGAGGTGTGTAGCCGTTTCCATGAGGCCGTAGTCGCCGCTCTGCAGCATTTTAACGCCAGTACGCTTTTCAGGACTCCTAGCTGCCTCGCCTGGAAACCCTATTCCCTGCAAGAACAGCAAGTACCCTCAGGCTCCCCTGGCCCTTCTAAGCAATATCCAGGCCCGTAGCTTTCCGACTCACAGTGTGTATGCCGAGTGTAGGGCAACACAGTGCACTCTTATTGGGACATCTTGAGTAAGCCAGCACTCATACAGGTTCACGAGCACCGTTCTAGCAAGTTCCTAGATGCCGTGGAAGTCGCACTCATTCCCTGGTCTGAGCTGCACAGAGAAAAACACTAGGCTTCTCCTTCCATCCAGGACCTCCTACCTGAAGTCACCCTGCCTCCAGGAAGAAGACGACTTGCCTTCCTATTGCAACTAAAGCACAGTTTTTCCTGAAGCACTGCAGACTTTTGAAGAGGCACGGGCCCAGAGGCCTAGCTTGGGCTTTCCTTGGTGAGGCCGTTCACTAGATGCAGAACACCCTGCCTCGAGAAGTTGATTAAGGGAGGAAAACAGTGTGTACTCTGTGTCTCATTTGACTTGTTAAAAACCACAGAGATGTATGCTGCCTGTGCCCATGGAAATGGGGGCATGATGGTACTAGCCTTGCTTTCCGTTTGGAAAGCTCCATTCTTGCCGCCGTGAAGCTCCCTGAAATTCTCTGCTGTTGACAGGCCTCTGGTCCCTCTACATTGGTGTGGGAAGAAAATGAGTTTTCTCTGGCTACACACGGAGCTTCTTTGGCCGGGGTGGGGCTCACCTTGCCATGCTCTAGAGCTAAAGGGAATCTCAACGTGAGTCCTTGCCTCGAGGTAAGGCCCTGAGTAGCCCTGCAGAAAGGGAGGCATTCAGCTCTTTCCGTTAGTTCTTAGTCGCTGTTCTCCTTTACTTTAAAGGAAGTACCCTTTTCAGGACTCCTAGGCCTCTCGGGTGAGCATCATTTTTGTTCCAAGATCCCTGAGTATCTCCACACCCCTGTAGGCCTGCTGAGCAACAACGAGGCCCATTGGTCCCTCGGAGTTCCTCTGTGTCTGCTGAGTCATGGGCAACACACTGCACTCTTTCTTGTCATATCTTGATTCACAGCACTCGCACAAGTTCACGAGCACCGTTCTAGCAAGTTCCAACATGCCGTGGAAGTCGAACTCATTCTTTAGACTGAGCTGCCCAGAGGAAAAACACTAGGCTTCTTCTCCCATCTAAGACCTCTTACCTGAAGTTACACTGCCATCAGGAGAAACACTGCTTGCATTCTTATTGCAACTAAAGCAGAGTTTTTCCTGTAGCACTGCAGGCTTTTGAAGAGGCACGGGCCCATGGGCCTAGCTAGGGCCTTCCTTGGTGAGGCCGTTCACAAGACGCAGAACACCCTGCCTCGAGAAGTTGATTCAGGGAAGCAACCAGTGTGTACCCTGTGGTTCTTTTGACTTGTTAGAAACCACAGAGATGTATGCCGCCTGTGCCCATGGTAATGGGGGCATGATGGTACTAGCCTTGCTTTCCATTTGGAAAGCCCCATTCTTGCTGCCGTGAAGCTCCCTGAAATTCTCTGCTGTTAACAGCTCTCTGGCCACTGTAGGCATGGGTGTGGGAAGAAAATGAGATTTCTCTGGCTACACACGGAGCTTCATTGGCCCGGTTGGGGCTCACCTTGCCATGCTCTAGAGCTAAAGGGAATCTCGACGTGAGTCCTTGCCTCGAGGTAAGGCCCTGAGTAGCCCTGCAGAAAGGGAGGCATGCAGCTCTTTCCATGAGCTCTTAGTGGAGGTTCCGCTTTATGTTAAAGGAAGCACCCTTTTCAGGACTCCTAGGCCCTTCGGGTGAGCATCATTTTTGTTCCAAGATCACTGACGCCCTCCACACCCCTGTGGGCCTGCTGAGCAGCATTGATTCCCATACGACCCTCGGAGGCCCTCTGTGTCTGCCGAGTCTCTGGCAACACACTGTACGTTACTTCAGTAGAGCTATATTTCCAGAGCAGTCGAACAGCACCAGAACCACATTTCTAGGCAGTCCAACATGTCCTGCAAGTTTTCGAGATTGCCCTCGTCTGAGCTGCCCTGAGAACACACTCTTCTTAGAATTTATCGAGGACCTCTTTCCTGAAGTCACTCTATTCAAGGAGAAATACAGCATCCTAACATGCTGTGTCGCTCACAGTGCAAGCAACGGGAGAACTTGCCTCGAGGTAAGGCCCTGAAATGCTATGCAGAAGCGGAGGTGTGTAGCCGTTTCCATGAGGCCGTAGTCGCCGCTCTGCAGCATTTTAACGCCAGTACGCTTTTCAGGACTCCTAGCTGCCTCGCCTGGAAACCCTATTCCCTGCAAGAACAGCAAGTACCCTCAGGCTCCCCTGGCCCTTCTAAGCAATATCCAGGCCCGTAGCTTTCCGACTCACAGTGTGTATGCCGAGTGTAGGGCAACACAGTGCACTCTTATTGGGAGATCTTGAGTAAGCCAGCACTCATACAGGTTCACGAGCACCGTTCTAGCAAGTTCCTAGATGCCGTGGAAGTCGCACTCATTCCCTGGTCTGAGCTGCACAGAGAAAAACACTAGGCTTCTCCTTCCATCCAGGACCTCCTACCTGAAGTCACCCTGCCTCCAGGAAGAAGACGACTTGCCTTCCTATTGCAACTAAAGCACAGTTTTTCCTGAAGCACTGCAGACTTTTGAAGAGGCACGGGCCCAGAGGCCTAGCTTGGGCTTTCCTTGGTGAGGCCGTTCACTAGATGCAGAACACCCTGCCTCGAGAAGTTGATTAAGGGAGGAAAACAGTGTGTACTCTGTGTCTCATTGGACTTGTTAAAAACCACAGAGATGTATGCTGCCTGTGCCCATGGAAATGGGGGCATGATGGTACTAGCCTTGCTTTCCGTTTGGAAAGCTCCATTCTTGCCGCCGTGAAGCTCCCTGAAATTCTCTGCTGTTGACAGGCCTCTGGTCCCTCTACATTGGTGTGGGAAGAAAATGAGTTTTCTCTGGCTACACACGGAGCTTCTTTGGCCGGGGTGGGGCTCACCTTGCCATGCTCTAGAGCTAAAGGGAATCTCAACGTGAGTCCTTGCCTCGAGGTAAGGCCCTGAGTAGCCCTGCAGAAAGGGAGGCATTCAGCTCTTTCCGTTAGTTCTTAGTCGCTGTTCTCCTTTACTTTAAAGGAAGTACCCTTTTCAGGACTCCTAGGCCTCTCGGGTGAGCATCATTTTTGTTCCAAGATCCCTGAGTATCTCCACACCCCTGTAGGCCTGCTGAGCAACAACGAGGCCCATTGGTCCCTCGGAGTTCCTCTGTGTCTGCTGAGTCATGGGCAACACACTGCACTCTTTCTTGTCATATCTTGATTCACAGCACTCGCACAAGTTCACGAGCACCGTTCTAGCAAGTTCCAACATGCCGTGGAAGTCGAACTCATTCTTTAGACTGAGCTGCCCAGAGGAAAAACACTAGGCTTCTTCTCCCATCTAAGACCTCTTACCTGAAGTTACACTGCCATCAGGAGAAACACTGCTTGCATTCTTATTGCAACTAAAGCAGAGTTTTTCCTGTAGCACTGCAGGCTTTTGAAGAGGCACGGGCCCATGGGCCTAGCTAGGGCCTTCCTTGGTGAGGCCGTTCACAAGACGCAGAACACCCTGCCTCGAGAAGTTGATTCAGGGAAGCAACCAGTGTGTACCCTGTGGTTCTTTTGACTTGTTAGAAACCACAGAGATGTATGCCGCCTGTGCCCATGGTAATGGGGGCATGATGGTACTAGCCTTGCTTTCCATTTGGAAAGCCCCATTCTTGCTGCCGTGAAGCTCCCTGAAATTCTCTGCTGTTAACAGCTCTCTGGCCACTGTAGGCATGGGTGTGGGAAGAAAATGAGATTTCTCTGGCTACACACGGAGCTTCATTGGCCCGGTTGGGGCTCACCTTGCCATGCTCTAGAGCTAAAGGGAATCTCAACGTGAGTCCTTGCCTCGAGGTAAGGCCCTGAGTAGCCCTGCAGAAAGGGAGGCATGCAGCTCTTTCCATGAGCTCTTAGTGGAGGTTCCGCTTTATGTTAAAGGAAGCACCCTTTTCAGGACTCCTAGGCCCTTCGGGTGAGCATCATTTTTGTTCCAAGATCACTGACGCCCTCCACACCCCTGTGGGCCTGCTGAGCAGCATTGATTCCCATACGACCCTCGGAGGCCCTCTGTGTCTGCCGAGTCTCTGGCAACACACTGTACGTTACTTCAGTAGAGCTATATTTCCAGAGCAGTCGAACAGCACCAGAACCACATTTCTAGGCAGTCCAACATGTCCTGCAAGTTTTCGAGATTGCCCTCGTCTGAGCTGCCCTGAGAACACACTCTTCTTAGAATTTATCGAGGACCTCTTTCCTGAAGTCACTCTATTCAAGGAGAAATACAGCATCCTAACATGCTGTGTCGCTCACAGTGCAAGCAACGGGAGAACTTGCCTCGAGGTAAGGCCCTGAAATGCTATGCAGAAGCGGAGGTGTGTAGCCGTTTCCATGAGGCCGTAGTCGCCGCTCTGCAGCATTTTAACGCCAGTACGCTTTTCAGGACTCCTAGGTGCCTCGCCTGGAAACCCTATTCCCTGCAAGAACAGCAAGTACCCTCAGGCTCCCCTGGCCCTTCTAAGCAATATCCAGGCCCGTAGCTTTCCGACTCACAGTGTGTATGCCGAGTGTAGGGCAACACAGTGCACTCTTATTGGGAGATCTTGAGTAAGCCAGCACTCATACAGGTTCACGAGCACCGTTCTAGCAAGTTCCTAGATGCCGTGGAAGTCGCACTCATTCCCTGGTCTGAGCTGCACAGAGAAAAACACTAGGCTTCTCCTTCCATCCAGGACCTCCTACCTGAAGTCACCCTGCCTCCAGGAAGAAGACGACTTGCCTTCCTATTGCAAGTAAAGCACAGTTTTTCCTGAAGCACTGCAGACTTTTGAAGAGGCACGGGCCCAGAGGCCTAGCTTGGGCTTTCCTTGGTGAGGCCGTTCACTAGATGCAGAACACCCTGCCTCGAGAAGTTGATTAAGGGAGGAAAACAGTGTGTACTCTGTGTCTCATTTGACTTGTTAAAAACCACAGAGATGTATGCTGCCTGTGCCCATGGAAATGGGGGCATGATGGTACTAGCCTTGCTTTCCGTTTGGAAAGCTCCATTCTTGCCGCCGTGAAGCTCCCTGAAATTCTCTGCTGTTGACAGGCCTCTGGTCCCTCTACATTGGTGTGGGAAGAAAATGAGTTTTCTCTGGCTACACACGGAGCTTCTTTGGCCGGGGTGGGGCTCACCTTGCCATGCTCTAGAGCTAAAGGGAATCTCAACGTGAGTCCTTGCCTCGAGGTAAGGCCCTGAGTAGCCCTGCAGAAAGGGAGGCATTCAGCTCTTTCCGTTAGTTCTTAGTCGCTGTTCTCCTTTACTTTAAAGGAAGTACCCTTTTCAGGACTCCTAGGCCTCTCGGGTGAGCATCATTTTTGTTCCAAGATCCCTGAGTATCTCCACACCCCTGTAGGCCTGCTGAGCAACAACGAGGCCCATTGGTCCCTCGGAGTTCCTCTGTGTCTGCTGAGTCATGGGCAACACACTGCACTCTTTCTTGTCATATCTTGATTCACAGCACTCGCACAAGTTCACGAGCACCGTTCTAGCAAGTTCCAACATGCCGTGGAAGTCGAACTCATTCTTTAGACTGAGCTGCCCAGAGGAAAAACACTAGGCTTCTTCTCCCATCTAAGACCTCTTACCTGAAGTTACACTGCCATCAGGAGAAACACTGCTTGCATTCTTATTGCAACTAAAGCAGAGTTTTTCCTGTAGCACTGCAGGCTTTTGAAGAGGCACGGGCCCATGGGCCTAGCTAGGGCCTTCCTTGGTGAGGCCGTTCACAAGACGCAGAACACCCTGCCTCGAGAAGTTGATTCAGGGAAGCAACCAGTGTGTACCCTGTGGTTCTTTTGACTTGTTAGAAACCACAGAGATGTATGCCGCCTGTGCCCATGGTAATGGGGGCATGATGGTACTAGCCTTGCTTTCCATTTGGAAAGCCCCATTCTTGCTGCCGTGAAGCTCCCTGAAATTCTCTGCTGTTAACAGCTCTCTGGCCACTGTAGGCATGGGTGTGGGAAGAAAATGAGATTTCTCTGGCTACACACGGAGCTTCATTGGCCCGGTTGGGGCTCACCTTGCCATGCTCTAGAGCTAAAGGGAATCTCAACGTGAGTCCTTGCCTCGAGGTAAGGCCCTGAGTAGCCCTGCAGAAAGGGAGGCATGCAGCTCTTTCCATGAGCTCTTAGTGGAGGTTCCGCTTTATGTTAAAGGAAGCACCCTTTTCAGGACTCCTAGGCCCTTCGGGTGAGCATCATTTTTGTTCCAAGATCACTGACGCCCTCCACACCCCTGTGGGCCTGCTGAGCAGCATTGATTCCCATACGACCCTCGGAGGCCCTCTGTGTCTGCCGAGTCTCTGGCAACACACTGTACGTTACTTCAGTAGAGCTATATTTCCAGAGCAGTCGAACAGCACCAGAACCACATTTCTAGGCAGTCCAACATGTCCTGCAAGTTTTCGAGATTGCCCTCGTCTGAGCTGCCCTGAGAACACACTCTTCTTAGAATTTATCGAGGACCTCTTTCCTGAAGTCACTCTATTCAAGGAGAAATACAGCATCCTAACATGCTGTGTCGCTCACAGTGCAAGCAACGGGAGAACTTGCCTCGAGGTAAGGCCCTGAAATGCTATGCAGAAGCGGAGGTGTGTAGCCGTTTCCATGAGGCCGTAGTCGCCGCTCTGCAGCATTTTAACGCCAGTACGCTTTTCAGGACTCCTAGGTGCCTCGCCTGGAAACCCTATTCCCTGCAAGAACAGCAAGTACCCTCAGGCTCCCCTGGCCCTTCTAAGCAATATCCAGGCCCGTAGCTTTCCGACTCACAGTGTGTATGCCGAGTGTAGGGCAACACAGTGCACTCTTATTGGGACATCTTGAGTAAGCCAGCACTCATACAGGTTCACGAGCACCGTTCTAGCAAGTTCCTAGATGCCGTGGAAGTCGCACTCATTCCCTGGTCTGAGCTGCACAGAGAAAAACACTAGGCTTCTCCTTCCATCCAGGACCTCCTACCTGAAGTCACCCTGCCTCCAGGAAGAAGACGACTTGCCTTCCTATTGCAACTAAAGCACAGTTTTTCCTGAAGCACTGCAGACTTTTGAAGAGGCACGGGCCCAGAGGCCTAGCTTGGGCTTTCCTTGGTGAGGCCGTTCACTAGATGCAGAACACCCTGCCTCGAGAAGTTGATTAAGGGAGGAAAACAGTGTGTACTCTGTGTCTCATTTGACTTGTTAAAAACCACAGAGATGTATGCTGCCTGTGCCCATGGAAATGGGGGCATGATGGTACTAGCCTTGCTTTCCGTTTGGAAAGCTCCATTCTTGCCGCCGTGAAGCTCCCTGAAATTCTCTGCTGTTGACAGGCCTCTGGTCCCTCTACATTGGTGTGGGAAGAAAATGAGTTTTCTCTGGCTACACACGGAGCTTCTTTGGCCGGGGTGGGGCTCACCTTGCCATGCTCTAGAGCTAAAGGGAATCTCAACGTGAGTCCTTGCCTCGAGGTAAGGCCCTGAGTAGCCCTGCAGAAAGGGAGGCATTCAGCTCTTTCCGTTAGTTCTTAGTCGCTGTTCTCCTTTACTTTAAAGGAAGTACCCTTTTCAGGACTCCTAGGCCTCTCGGGTGAGCATCATTTTTGTTCCAAGATCCCTGAGTATCTCCACACCCCTGTAGGCCTGCTGAGCAACAACGAGGCCCATTGGTCCCTCGGAGTTCCTCTGTGTCTGCTGAGTCATGGGCAACACACTGCACTCTTTCTTGTCATATCTTGATTCACAGCACTCGCACAAGTTCACGAGCACCGTTCTAGCAAGTTCCAACATGCCGTGGAAGTCGAACTCATTCTTTAGACTGAGCTGCCCAGAGGAAAAACACTAGGCTTCTTCTCCCATCTAAGACCTCTTACCTGAAGTTACACTGCCATCAGGAGAAACACTGCTTGCATTCTTATTGCAACTAAAGCAGAGTTTTTCCTGTAGCACTGCAGGCTTTTGAAGAGGCACGGGCCCATGGGCCTAGCTAGGGCCTTCCTTGGTGAGGCCGTTCACAAGACGCAGAACACCCTGCCTCGAGAAGTTGATTCAGGGAAGCAACCAGTGTGTACCCTGTGGTTCTTTTGACTTGTTAGAAACCACAGAGATGTATGCCGCCTGTGCCCATGGTAATGGGGGCATGATGGTACTAGCCTTGCTTTCCATTTGGAAAGCCCCATTCTTGCTGCCGTGAAGCTCCCTGAAATTCTCTGCTGTTAACAGCTCTCTGGCCACTGTAGGCATGGGTGTGGGAAGAAAATGAGATTTCTCTGGCTACACACGGAGCTTCATTGGCCCGGTTGGGGCTCACCTTGCCATGCTCTAGAGCTAAAGGGAATCTCAACGTGAGTCCTTGCCTCGAGGTAAGGCCCTGAGTAGCCCTGCAGAAAGGGAGGCATGCAGCTCTTTCCATGAGCTCTTAGTGGAGGTTCCGCTTTATGTTAAAGGAAGCACCCTTTTCAGGACTCCTAGGCCCTTCGGGTGAGCATCATTTTTGTTCCAAGATCACTGACGCCCTCCACACCCCTGTGGGCCTGCTGAGCAGCATTGATTCCCATACGACCCTCGGAGGCCCTCTGTGTCTGCCGAGTCTCTGGCAACACACTGTACGTTACTTCAGTAGAGCTATATTTCCAGAGCAGTCGAACAGCACCAGAACCACATTTCTAGGCAGTCCAACATGTCCTGCAAGTTTTCGAGATTGCCCTCGTCTGAGCTGCCCTGAGAACACACTCTTCTTAGAATTTATCGAGGACCTCTTTCCTGAAGTCACTCTATTCAAGGAGAAATACAGCATCCTAACATGCTGTGTCGCTCACAGTGCAAGCAACGGGAGAACTTGCCTCGAGGTAAGGCCCTGAAATGCTATGCAGAAGCGGAGGTGTGTAGCCGTTTCCATGAGGCCGTAGTCGCCGCTCTGCAGCATTTTAACGCCAGTACGCTTTTCAGGACTCCTAGGTGCCTCGCCTGGAAACCCTATTCCCTGCAAGAACAGCAAGTACCCTCAGGCTCCCCTGGCCCTTCTAAGCAATATCCAGGCCCGTAGCTTTCCGACTCACAGTGTGTATGCCGAGTGTAGGGCAACACAGTGCACTCTTATTGGGACATCTTGAGTAAGCCAGCACTCATACAGGTTCACGAGCACCGTTCTAGCAAGTTCCTAGATGCCGTGGAAGTCGCACTCATTCCCTGGTCTGAGCTGCACAGAGAAAAACACTAGGCTTCTCCTTCCATCCAGGACCTCCTACCTGAAGTCACCCTGCCTCCAGGAAGAAGACGACTTGCCTTCCTATTGCAACTAAAGCACAGTTTTTCCTGAAGCACTGCAGACTTTTGAAGAGGCACGGGCCCAGAGGCCTAGCTTGGGCTTTCCTTGGTGAGGCCGTTCACTAGATGCAGAACACCCTGCCTCGAGAAGTTGATTAAGGGAGGAAAACAGTGTGTACTCTGTGTCTCATTTGACTTGTTAAAAACCACAGAGATGTATGCTGCCTGTGCCCATGGAAATGGGGGCATGATGGTACTAGCCTTGCTTTCCGTTTGGAAAGCTCCATTCTTGCCGCCGTGAAGCTCCCTGAAATTCTCTGCTGTTGACAGGCCTCTGGTCCCTCTACATTGGTGTGGGAAGAAAATGAGTTTTCTCTGGCTACACACGGAGCTTCTTTGGCCGGGGTGGGGCTCACCTTGCCATGCTCTAGAGCTAAAGGGAATCTCAACGTGAGTCCTTGCCTCGAGGTAAGGCCCTGAGTAGCCCTGCAGAAAGGGAGGCATTCAGCTCTTTCCGTTAGTTCTTAGTCGCTGTTCTCCTTTACTTTAAAGGAAGTACCCTTTTCAGGACTCCTAGGCCTCTCGGGTGAGCATCATTTTTGTTCCAAGATCCCTGAGTATCTCCACACCCCTGTAGGCCTGCTGAGCAACAACGAGGCCCATTGGTCCCTCGGAGTTCCTCTGTGTCTGCTGAGTCATGGGCAACACACTGCACTCTTTCTTGTCATATCTTGATTCACAGCACTCGCACAAGTTCACGAGCACCGTTCTAGCAAGTTCCAACATGCCGTGGAAGTCGAACTCATTCTTTAGACTGAGCTGCCCAGAGGAAAAACACTAGGCTTCTTCTCCCATCTAAGACCTCTTACCTGAAGTTACACTGCCATCAGGAGAAACACTGCTTGCATTCTTATTGCAACTAAAGCAGAGTTTTTCCTGTAGCACTGCAGGCTTTTGAAGAGGCACGGGCCCATGGGCCTAGCTAGGGCCTTCCTTGGTGAGGCCGTTCACAAGACGCAGAACACCCTGCCTCGAGAAGTTGATTCAGGGAAGCAACCAGTGTGTACCCTGTGGTTCTTTTGACTTGTTAGAAACCACAGAGATGTATGCCGCCTGTGCCCATGGTAATGGGGGCATGATGGTACTAGCCTTGCTTTCCATTTGGAAAGCCCCATTCTTGCTGCCGTGAAGCTCCCTGAAATTCTCTGCTGTTAACAGCTCTCTGGCCACTGTAGGCATGGGTGTGGGAAGAAAATGAGATTTCTCTGGCTACACACGGAGCTTCATTGGCCCGGTTGGGGCTCACCTTGCCATGCTCTAGAGCTAAAGGGAATCTCAACGTGAGTCCTTGCCTCGAGGTAAGGCCCTGAGTAGCCCTGCAGAAAGGGAGGCATGCAGCTCTTTCCATGAGCTCTTAGTGGAGGTTCCGCTTTATGTTAAAGGAAGCACCCTTTTCAGGACTCCTAGGCCCTTCGGGTGAGCATCATTTTTGTTCCAAGATCACTGACGCCCTCCACACCCCTGTGGGCCTGCTGAGCAGCATTGATTCCCATACGACCCTCGGAGGCCCTCTGTGTCTGCCGAGTCTCTGGCAACACACTGTACGTTACTTCAGTAGAGCTATATTTCCAGAGCAGTCGAACAGCACCAGAACCACATTTCTAGGCAGTCCAACATGTCCTGCAAGTTTTCGAGATTGCCCTCGTCTGAGCTGCCCTGAGAACACACTCTTCTTAGAATTTATCGAGGACCTCTTTCCTGAAGTCACTCTATTCAAGGAGAAATACAGCATCCTAACATGCTGTGTCGCTCACAGTGCAAGCAACGGGAGAACTTGCCTCGAGGTAAGGCCCTGAAATGCTATGCAGAAGCGGAGGTGTGTAGCCGTTTCCATGAGGCCGTAGTCGCCGCTCTGCAGCATTTTAACGCCAGTACGCTTTTCAGGACTCCTAGGTGCCTCGCCTGGAAACCCTATTCCCTGCAAGAACAGCAAGTACCCTCAGGCTCCCCTGGCCCTTCTAAGCAATATCCAGGCCCGTAGCTTTCCGACTCACAGTGTGTATGCCGAGTGTAGGGCAACACAGTGCACTCTTATTGGGACATCTTGAGTAAGCCAGCACTCATACAGGTTCACGAGCACCGTTCTAGCAAGTTCCTAGATGCCGTGGAAGTCGCACTCATTCCCTGGTCTGAGCTGCACAGAGAAAAACACTAGGCTTCTCCTTCCATCCAGGACCTCCTACCTGAAGTCACCCTGCCTCCAGGAAGAAGACGACTTGCCTTCCTATTGCAACTAAAGCACAGTTTTTCCTGAAGCACTGCAGACTTTTGAAGAGGCACGGGCCCAGAGGCCTAGCTTGGGCTTTCCTTGGTGAGGCCGTTCACTAGATGCAGAACACCCTGCCTCGAGAAGTTGATTAAGGGAGGAAAACAGTGTGTACTCTGTGTCTCATTTGACTTGTTAAAAACCACAGAGATGTATGCTGCCTGTGCCCATGGAAATGGGGGCATGATGGTACTAGCCTTGCTTTCCGTTTGGAAAGCTCCATTCTTGCCGCCGTGAAGCTCCCTGAAATTCTCTGCTGTTGACAGGCCTCTGGTCCCTCTACATTGGTGTGGGAAGAAAATGAGTTTTCTCTGGCTACACACGGAGCTTCTTTGGCCGGGGTGGGGCTCACCTTGCCATGCTCTAGAGCTAAAGGGAATCTCAACGTGAGTCCTTGCCTCGAGGTAAGGCCCTGAGTAGCCCTGCAGAAAGGGAGGCATTCAGCTCTTTCCGTTAGTTCTTAGTCGCTGTTCTCCTTTACTTTAAAGGAAGTACCCTTTTCAGGACTCCTAGGCCTCTCGGGTGAGCATCATTTTTGTTCCAAGATCCCTGAGTATCTCCACACCCCTGTAGGCCTGCTGAGCAACAACGAGGCCCATTGGTCCCTCGGAGTTCCTCTGTGTCTGCTGAGTCATGGGCAACACACTGCACTCTTTCTTGTCATATCTTGATTCACAGCACTCGCACAAGTTCACGAGCACCGTTCTAGCAAGTTCCAACATGCCGTGGAAGTCGAACTCATTCTTTAGACTGAGCTGCCCAGAGGGAAAACACTAGGCTTCTTCTTCCATCTAAGACCTCTTACCTGAAGTTACACTGCCATCAGGAGAAACACTGCTTGCATTCTTATTGCAACTAAAGCAGAGTTTTTCCTGTAGCACTGCAGGCTTTTGAAGAGGCACGGGCCCATGGGCCTAGCTAGGGCCTTCCTTGGTGAGGCCGTTCACAAGACGCAGAACACCCTGCCTCGAGAAGTTGATTCAGGGAAGCAACCAGTGTGTACCCTGTGGTTCTTTTGACTTGTTAGAAACCACAGAGATGTATGCCGCCTGTGCCCATGGTAATGGGGGCATGATGGTACTAGCCTTGCTTTCCATTTGGAAAGCCCCATTCTTGCTGCCGTGAAGCTCCCTGAAATTCTCTGCTGTTAACAGCTCTCTGGCCACTGTAGGCATGGGTGTGGGAAGAAAATGAGATTTCTCTGGCTACACACGGAGCTTCATTGGCCCGGTTGGGGCTCACCTTGCCATGCTCTAGAGCTAAAGGGAATCTCGACGTGAGTCCTTGCCTCGAGGTAAGGCCCTGAGTAGCCCTGCAGAAAGGGAGGCATGCAGCTCTTTCCATGAGCTCTTAGTGGAGGTTCCGCTTTATGTTAAAGGAAGCACCCTTTTCAGGACTCCTAGGCCCTTCGGGTGAGCATCATTTTTGTTCCAAGATCACTGACGCCCTCCACACCCCTGTGGGCCTGCTGAGCAGCATTGATTCCCATACGACCCTCGGAGGCCCTCTGTGTCTGCCGAGTCTCTGGCAACACACTGTACGTTACTTCAGTAGAGCTATATTTCCAGAGCAGTCGAACAGCACCAGAACCACATTTCTAGGCAGTCCAACATGTCCTGCAAGTTTTCGAGATTGCCCTCGTCTGAGCTGCCCTGAGAACACACTCTTCTTAGAATTTATCGAGGACCTCTTTCCTGAAGTCACTCTATTCAAGGAGAAATACAGCATCCTAACATGCTGTGTCGCTCACAGTGCAAGCAACGGGAGAACTTGCCTCGAGGTAAGGCCCTGAAATGCTATGCAGAAGCGGAGGTGTGTAGCCGTTTCCATGAGGCCGTAGTCGCCGCTCTGCAGCATTTTAACGCCAGTACGCTTTTCAGGACTCCTAGGTGCCTCGCCTGGAAACCCTATTCCCTGCAAGAACAGCAAGTACCCTCAGGCTCCCCTGGCCCTTCTAAGCAATATCCAGGCCCGTAGCTTTCCGACTCACAGTGTGTATGCCGAGTGTAGGGCAACACAGTGCTCTCTTATTGGGACATCTTGAGTAAGCCAGCACTCATACAGGTTCACGAGCACCGTTCTAGCAAGTTCCTACATGCCGTGGAAGTCGCACTCATTCCCTGGTCTGAGCTGCACAGAGAAAAACACTAGGCTTCTCCTTCCATCCAGGACCTCCTACCTGAAGTCACCCTGCCTCCAGGAAGAAGACGACTTGCCTTCCTATTGCAACTAAAGCACAGTTTTTCCTGAAGCACTGCAGACTTTTGAAGAGGCACGGGCCCAGAGGCCTAGCTTGGGCTTTCCTTGGTGAGGCCGTTCACTAGATGCAGAACACCCTGCCTCGAGAAGTTGATTAAGGGAGGAAAACAGTGTGTACTCTGTGTCTCATTGGACTTGTTAAAAACCACAGAGATGTATGCTGCCTGTGCCCATGGAAATGGGGGCATGATGGTACTAGCCTTGCTTTCCGTTTGGAAAGCTCCATTCTTGCCGCCGTGAAGCTCCCTGAAATTCTCTGCTGTTGACAGGCCTCTGGTCCCTCTACATTGGTGTGGGAAGAAAATGAGTTTTCTCTGGCTACACACGGAGCTTCTTTGGCCGGGGTGGGGCTCACCTTGCCATGCTCTAGAGCTAAAGGGAATCTCAACGTGAGTCCTTGCCTCGAGGTAAGGCCCTGAGTAGCCCTGCAGAAAGGGAGGCATTCAGCTCTTTCCGTTAGTTCTTAGTCGCTGTTCTCCTTTACTTTAAAGGAAGTACCCTTTTCAGGACTCCTAGGCCTCTCGGGTGAGCATCATTTTTGTTCCAAGATCCCTGAGTATCTCCACACCCCTGTAGGCCTGCTGAGCAACAACGAGGCCCATTGGTCCCTCGGAGTTCCTCTGTGTCTGCTGAGTCATGGGCAACACACTGCACTCTTTCTTGTCATATCTTGATTCACAGCACTCGCACAAGTTCACGAGCACCGTTCTAGCAAGTTCCAACATGCCGTGGAAGTCGAACTCATTCTTTAGACTGAGCTGCCCAGAGGGAAAACACTAGGCTTCTTCTCCCATCTAAGACCTCTTACCTGAAGTTACACTGCCATCAGGAGAAACACTGCTTGCATTCTTATTGCAACTAAAGCAGAGTTTTTCCTGTAGCACTGCAGGCTTTTGAAGAGGCACGGGCCCATGGGCCTAGCTAGGGCCTTCCTTGGTGAGGCCGTTCACAAGACGCAGAACACCCTGCCTCGAGAAGTTGATTCAGGGAAGCAACCAGTGTGTACCCTGTGGTTCTTTTGACTTGTTAGAAACCACAGAGATGTATGCCGCCTGTGCCCATGGTAATGGGGGCATGATGGTACTAGCCTTGCTTTCCATTTGGAAAGCCCCATTCTTGCTGCCGTGAAGCTCCCTGAAATTCTCTGCTGTTAACAGCTCTCTGGCCACTGTAGGCATGGGTGTGGGAAGAAAATGAGATTTCTCTGGCTACACACGGAGCTTCATTGGCCCGGTTGGGGCTCACCTTGCCATGCTCTAGAGCTAAAGGGAATCTCAACGTGAGTCCTTGCCTCGAGGTAAGGCCCTGAGTAGCCCTGCAGAAAGGGAGGCATGCAGCTCTTTCCATGAGCTCTTAGTGGAGGTTCCGCTTTATGTTAAAGGAAGCACCCTTTTCAGGACTCCTAGGCCCTTCGGGTGAGCATCATTTTTGTTCCAAGATCACTGACGCCCTCCACACCCCTGTGGGCCTGCTGAGCAGCATTGATTCCCATACGACCCTCGGAGGCCCTCTGTGTCTGCCGAGTCTCTGGCAACACACTGTACGTTACTTCAGTAGAGCTATATTTCCAGAGCAGTCGAACAGCACCAGAACCACATTTCTAGGCAGTCCAACATGTCCTGCAAGTTTTCGAGATTGCCCTCGTCTGAGCTGCCCTGAGAACACACTCTTCTTAGAATTTATCGAGGACCTCTTTCCTGAAGTCACTCTATTCAAGGAGAAATACAGCATCCTAACATGCTGTGTCGCTCACAGTGCAAGCAACGGGAGAACTTGCCTCGAGGTAAGGCCCTGAAATGCTATGCAGAAGCGGAGGTGTGTAGCCGTTTCCATGAGGCCGTAGTCGCCGCTCTGCAGCATTTTAACGCCAGTACGCTTTTCAGGACTCCTAGGTGCCTCGCCTGGAAACCCTATTCCCTGCAAGAACAGCAAGTACCCTCAGGCTCCCCTGGCCCTTCTAAGCAATATCCAGGCCCGTAGCTTTCCGACTCACAGTGTGTATGCCGAGTGTAGGGCAACACAGTGCACTCTTATTGGGAGATCTTGAGTAAGCCAGCACTCATACAGGTTCACGAGCACCGTTCTAGCAAGTTCCTACATGCCGTGGAAGTCGCACTCATTCCCTGGTCTGAGCTGCACAGAGAAAAACACTAGGCTTCTCCTTCCATCCAGGACCTCCTACCTGAAGTCACCCTGCCTCCAGGAAGAAGACGACTTGCCTTCCTATTGCAACTAAAGCACAGTTTTTCCTGAAGCACTGCAGACTTTTGAAGAGGCACGGGCCCAGAGGCCTAGCTTGGGCTTTCCTTGGTGAGGCCGTTCACTAGATGCAGAACACCCTGCCTCGAGAAGTTGATTAAGGGAGGAAAACAGTGTGTACTCTGTGTCTCATTGGACTTGTTAAAAACCACAGAGATGTATGCTGCCTGTGCCCATGGAAATGGGGGCATGATGGTACTAGCCTTGCTTTCCGTTTGGAAAGCTCCATTCTTGCCGCCGTGAAGCTCCCTGAAATTCTCTGCTGTTGACAGGCCTCTGGTCCCTCTACATTGGTGTGGGAAGAAAATGAGTTTTCTCTGGCTACACACGGAGCTTCTTTGGCCGGGGTGGGGCTCACCTTGCCATGCTCTAGAGCTAAAGGGAATCTCAACGTGAGTCCTTGCCTCGAGGTAAGGCCCTGAGTAGCCCTGCAGAAAGGGAGGCATTCAGCTCTTTCCGTTAGTTCTTAGTCGCTGTTCTCCTTTACTTTAAAGGAAGTACCCTTTTCAGGACTCCTAGGCCTCTCGGGTGAGCATCATTTTTGTTCCAAGATCCCTGAGTATCTCCACACCCCTGTAGGCCTGCTGAGCAACAACGAGGCCCATTGGTCCCTCGGAGTTCCTCTGTGTCTGCTGAGTCATGGGCAACACACTGCACTCTTTCTTGTCATATCTTGATTCACAGCACTCGCACAAGTTCACGAGCACCGTTCTAGCAAGTTCCAACATGCCGTGGAAGTCGAACTCATTCTTTAGACTGAGCTGCCCAGAGGAAAAACACTAGGCTTCTTCTCCCATCTAAGACCTCTTACCTGAAGTTACACTGCCATCAGGAGAAACACTGCTTGCATTCTTATTGCAACTAAAGCAGAGTTTTTCCTGTAGCACTGCAGGCTTTTGAAGAGGCACGGGCCCATGGGCCTAGCTAGGGCCTTCCTTGGTGAGGCCGTTCACAAGACGCAGAACACCCTGCCTCGAGAAGTTGATTCAGGGAAGCAACCAGTGTGTACCCTGTGGTTCTTTTGACTTGTTAGAAACCACAGAGATGTATGCCGCCTGTGCCCATGGTAATGGGGGCATGATGGTACTAGCCTTGCTTTCCATTTGGAAAGCCCCATTCTTGCTGCCGTGAAGCTCCCTGAAATTCTCTGCTGTTAACAGCTCTCTGGCCACTGTAGGCATGGGTGTGGGAAGAAAATGAGATTTCTCTGGCTACACACGGAGCTTCATTGGCCCGGTTGGGGCTCACCTTGCCATGCTCTAGAGCTAAAGGGAATCTCAACGTGAGTCCTTGCCTCGAGGTAAGGCCCTGAGTAGCCCTGCAGAAAGGGAGGCATGCAGCTCTTTCCATGAGCTCTTAGTGGAGGTTCCGCTTTATGTTAAAGGAAGCACCCTTTTCAGGACTCCTAGGCCCTTCGGGTGAGCATCATTTTTGTTCCAAGATCACTGACGCCCTCCACACCCCTGTGGGCCTGCTGAGCAGCATTGATTCCCATACGACCCTCGGAGGCCCTCTGTGTCTGCCGAGTCTCTGGCAACACACTGTACGTTACTTCAGTAGAGCTATATTTCCAGAGCAGTCGAACAGCACCAGAACCACATTTCTAGGCAGTCCAACATGTCCTGCAAGTTTTCGAGATTGCCCTCGTCTGAGCTGCCCTGAGAACACACTCTTCTTAGAATTTATCGAGGACCTCTTTCCTGAAGTCACTCTATTCAAGGAGAAATACAGCATCCTAACATGCTGTGTCGCTCACAGTGCAAGCAACGGGAGAACTTGCCTCGAGGTAAGGCCCTGAAATGCTATGCAGAAGCGGAGGTGTGTAGCCGTTTCCATGAGGCCGTAGTCGCCGCTCTGCAGCATTTTAACGCCAGTACGCTTTTCAGGACTCCTAGGTGCCTCGCCTGGAAACCCTATTCCCTGCAAGAACAGCAAGTACCCTCAGGCTCCCCTGGCCCTTCTAAGCAATATCCAGGCCCGTAGCTTTCCGACTCACAGTGTGTATGCCGAGTGTAGGGCAACACAGTGCACTCTTATTGGGAGATCTTGAGTAAGCCAGCACTCATACAGGTTCACGAGCACCGTTCTAGCAAGTTCCTAGATGCCGTGGAAGTCGCACTCATTCCCTGGTCTGAGCTGCACAGAGAAAAACACTAGGCTTCTCCTTCCATCCAGGACCTCCTACCTGAAGTCACCCTGCCTCCAGGAAGAAGACGACTTGCCTTCCTATTGCAACTAAAGCACAGTTTTTCCTGAAGCACTGCAGACTTTTGAAGAGGCACGGGCCCAGAGGCCTAGCTTGGGCTTTCCTTGGTGAGGCCGTTCACTAGATGCAGAACACCCTGCCTCGAGAAGTTGATTAAGGGAGGAAAACAGTGTGTACTCTGTGTCTCATTTGACTTGTTAAAAACCACAGAGATGTATGCTGCCTGTGCCCATGGAAATGGGGGCATGATGGTACTAGCCTTGCTTTCCGTTTGGAAAGCTCCATTCTTGCCGCCGTGAAGCTCCCTGAAATTCTCTGCTGTTGACAGGCCTCTGGTCCCTCTACATTGGTGTGGGAAGAAAATGAGTTTTCTCTGGCTACACACGGAGCTTCTTTGGCCGGGGTGGGGCTCACCTTGCCATGCTCTAGAGCTAAAGGGAATCTCAACGTGAGTCCTTGCCTCGAGGTAAGGCCCTGAGTAGCCCTGCAGAAAGGGAGGCATTCAGCTCTTTCCGTTAGTTCTTAGTCGCTGTTCTCCTTTACTTTAAAGGAAGTACCCTTTTCAGGACTCCTAGGCCTCTCGGGTGAGCATCATTTTTGTTCCAAGATCCCTGAGTATCTCCACACCCCTGTAGGCCTGCTGAGCAACAACGAGGCCCATTGGTCCCTCGGAGTTCCTCTGTGTCTGCTGAGTCATGGGCAACACACTGCACTCTTTCTTGTCATATCTTGATTCACAGCACTCGCACAAGTTCACGAGCACCGTTCTAGCAAGTTCCAACATGCCGTGGAAGTCGAACTCATTCTTTAGACTGAGCTGCCCAGAGGAAAAACACTAGGCTTCTTCTCCCATCTAAGACCTCTTACCTGAAGTTACACTGCCATCAGGAGAAACACTGCTTGCATTCTTATTGCAACTAAAGCAGAGTTTTTCCTGTAGCACTGCAGGCTTTTGAAGAGGCACGGGCCCATGGGCCTAGCTAGGGCCTTCCTTGGTGAGGCCGTTCACAAGACGCAGAACACCCTGCCTCGAGAAGTTGATTCAGGGAAGCAACCAGTGTGTACCCTGTGGTTCTTTTGACTTGTTAGAAACCACAGAGATGTATGCCGCCTGTGCCCATGGTAATGGGGGCATGATGGTACTAGCCTTGCTTTCCATTTGGAAAGCCCCATTCTTGCTGCCGTGAAGCTCCCTGAAATTCTCTGCTGTTAACAGCTCTCTGGCCACTGTAGGCATGGGTGTGGGAAGAAAATGAGATTTCTCTGGCTACACACGGAGCTTCATTGGCCCGGTTGGGGCTCACCTTGCCATGCTCTAGAGCTAAAGGGAATCTCGACGTGAGTCCTTGCCTCGAGGTAAGGCCCTGAGTAGCCCTGCAGAAAGGGAGGCATGCAGCTCTTTCCATGAGCTCTTAGTGGAGGTTCCGCTTTATGTTAAAGGAAGCACCCTTTTCAGGACTCCTAGGCCCTTCGGGTGAGCATCATTTTTGTTCCAAGATCACTGACGCCCTCCACACCCCTGTGGGCCTGCTGAGCAGCATTGATTCCCATACGACCCTCGGAGGCCCTCTGTGTCTGCCGAGTCTCTGGCAACACACTGTACGTTACTTCAGTAGAGCTATATTTCCAGAGCAGTCGAACAGCACCAGAACCACATTTCTAGGCAGTCCAACATGTCCTGCAAGTTTTCGAGATTGCCCTCGTCTGAGCTGCCCTGAGAACACACTCTTCTTAGAATTTATCGAGGACCTCTTTCCTGAAGTCACTCTATTCAAGGAGAAATACAGCATCCTAACATGCTGTGTCGCTCACAGTGCAAGCAACGGGAGAACTTGCCTCGAGGTAAGGCCCTGAAATGCTATGCAGAAGCGGAGGTGTGTAGCCGTTTCCATGAGGCCGTAGTCGCCGCTCTGCAGCATTTTAACGCCAGTACGCTTTTCAGGACTCCTAGGTGCCTCGCCTGGAAACCCTATTCCCTGCAAGAACAGCAAGTACCCTCAGGCTCCCCTGGCCCTTCTAAGCAATATCCAGGCCCGTAGCTTTCCGACTCACAGTGTGTATGCCGAGTGTAGGGCAACACAGTGCACTCTTATTGGGACATCTTGAGTAAGCCAGCACTCATACAGGTTCACGAGCACCGTTCTAGCAAGTTCCTAGATGCCGTGGAAGTCGCACTCATTCCCTGGTCTGAGCTGCACAGAGAAAAACACTAGGCTTCTCCTTCCATCCAGGACCTCCTACCTGAAGTCACCCTGCCTCCAGGAAGAAGACGACTTGCCTTCCTATTGCAACTAAAGCACAGTTTTTCCTGAAGCACTGCAGACTTTTGAAGAGGCACGGGCCCAGAGGCCTAGCTTGGGCTTTCCTTGGTGAGGCCGTTCACTAGATGCAGAACACCCTGCCTCGAGAAGTTGATTAAGGGAGGAAAACAGTGTGTACTCTGTGTCTCATTTGACTTGTTAAAAACCACAGAGATGTATGCTGCCTGTGCCCATGGAAATGGGGGCATGATGGTACTAGCCTTGCTTTCCGTTTGGAAAGCTCCATTCTTGCCGCCGTGAAGCTCCCTGAAATTCTCTGCTGTTGACAGGCCTCTGGTCCCTCTACATTGGTGTGGGAAGAAAATGAGTTTTCTCTGGCTACACACGGAGCTTCTTTGGCCGGGGTGGGGCTCACCTTGCCATGCTCTAGAGCTAAAGGGAATCTCAACGTGAGTCCTTGCCTCGAGGTAAGGCCCTGAGTAGCCCTGCAGAAAGGGAGGCATTCAGCTCTTTCCGTTAGTTCTTAGTCGCTGTTCTCCTTTACTTTAAAGGAAGTACCCTTTTCAGGACTCCTAGGCCTCTCGGGTGAGCATCATTTTTGTTCCAAGATCCCTGAGTATCTCCACACCCCTGTAGGCCTGCTGAGCAACAACGAGGCCCATTGGTCCCTCGGAGTTCCTCTGTGTCTGCTGAGTCATGGGCAACACACTGCACTCTTTCTTGTCATATCTTGATTCACAGCACTCGCACAAGTTCACGAGCACCGTTCTAGCAAGTTCCAACATGCCGTGGAAGTCGAACTCATTCTTTAGACTGAGCTGCCCAGAGGAAAAACACTAGGCTTCTTCTCCCATCTAAGACCTCTTACCTGAAGTTACACTGCCATCAGGAGAAACACTGCTTGCATTCTTATTGCAACTAAAGCAGAGTTTTTCCTGTAGCACTGCAGGCTTTTGAAGAGGCACGGGCCCATGGGCCTAGCTAGGGCCTTCCTTGGTGAGGCCGTTCACAAGACGCAGAACACCCTGCCTCGAGAAGTTGATTCAGGGAAGCAACCAGTGTGTACCCTGTGGTTCTTTTGACTTGTTAGAAACCACAGAGATGTATGCCGCCTGTGCCCATGGTAATGGGGGCATGATGGTACTAGCCTTGCTTTCCATTTGGAAAGCCCCATTCTTGCTGCCGTGAAGCTCCCTGAAATTCTCTGCTGTTAACAGCTCTCTGGCCACTGTAGGCATGGGTGTGGGAAGAAAATGAGATTTCTCTGGCTACACACGGAGCTTCATTGGCCCGGTTGGGGCTCACCTTGCCATGCTCTAGAGCTAAAGGGAATCTCAACGTGAGTCCTTGCCTCGAGGTAAGGCCCTGAGTAGCCCTGCAGAAAGGGAGGCATGCAGCTCTTTCCATGAGCTCTTAGTGGAGGTTCCGCTTTATCTTAAAGGAAGCACCCTTTTCAGGACTCCTAGGCCCTTCGGGTGAGCATCATTTTTGTTCCAAGATCACTGACGCCCTCCACACCCCTGTGGGCCTGCTGAGCAGCATTGATTCCCATACGACCCTCGGAGGCCCTCTGTGTCTGCCGAGTCTCTGGCAACACACTGTACGTTACTTCAGTAGAGCTATATTTCCAGAGCAGTCGAACAGCACCAGAACCACATTTCTAGGCAGTCCAACATGTCCTGCAAGTTTTCGAGATTGCCCTCGTCTGAGCTGCCCTGAGAACACACTCTTCTTAGAATTTATCGAGGACCTCTTTCCTGAAGTCACTCTATTCAAGGAGAAATACAGCATCCTAACATGCTGTGTCGCTCACAGTGCAAGCAACGGGAGAACTTGCCTCGAGGTAAGGCCCTGAAATGCTATGCAGAAGCGGAGGTGTGTAGCCGTTTCCATGAGGCCGTAGTCGCCGCTCTGCAGCATTTTAACGCCAGTACGCTTTTCAGGACTCCTAGGTGCCTCGCCTGGAAACCCTATTCCCTGCAAGAACAGCAAGTACCCTCAGGCTCCCCTGGCCCTTCTAAGCAATATCCAGGCCCGTAGCTTTCCGACTCACAGTGTGTATGCCGAGTGTAGGGCAACACAGTGCACTCTTATTGGGAGATCTTGAGTAAGCCAGCACTCATACAGGTTCACGAGCACCGTTCTAGCAAGTTCCTAGATGCCGTGGAAGTCGCACTCATTCCCTGGTCTGAGCTGCACAGAGAAAAACACTAGGCTTCTCCTTCCATCCAGGACCTCCTACCTGAAGTCACCCTGCCTCCAGGAAGAAGACGACTTGCCTTCCTATTGCAACTAAAGCACAGTTTTTCCTGAAGCACTGCAGACTTTTGAAGAGGCACGGGCCCAGAGGCCTAGCTTGGGCTTTCCTTGGTGAGGCCGTTCACTAGATGCAGAACACCCTGCCTCGAGAAGTTGATTAAGGGAGGAAAACAGTGTGTACTCTGTGTCTCATTTGACTTGTTAAAAACCACAGAGATGTATGCTGCCTGTGCCCATGGAAATGGGGGCATGATGGTACTAGCCTTGCTTTCCGTTTGGAAAGCTCCATTCTTGCCGCCGTGAAGCTCCCTGAAATTCTCTGCTGTTGACAGGCCTCTGGTCCCTCTACATTGGTGTGGGAAGAAAATGAGTTTTCTCTGGCTACACACGGAGCTTCTTTGGCCGGGGTGGGGCTCACCTTGCCATGCTCTAGAGCTAAAGGGAATCTCAACGTGAGTCCTTGCCTCGAGGTAAGGCCCTGAGTAGCCCTGCAGAAAGGGAGGCATTCAGCTCTTTCCGTTAGTTCTTAGTCGCTGTTCTCCTTTACTTTAAAGGAAGTACCCTTTTCAGGACTCCTAGGCCTCTCGGGTGAGCATCATTTTTGTTCCAAGATCCCTGAGTATCTCCACACCCCTGTAGGCCTGCTGAGCAACAACGAGGCCCATTGGTCCCTCGGAGTTCCTCTGTGTCTGCTGAGTCATGGGCAACACACTGCACTCTTTCT
This sequence comes from Balaenoptera borealis, assembly GCF_965194805.1. Taxonomy (NCBI): domain Eukaryota; kingdom Metazoa; phylum Chordata; class Mammalia; order Artiodactyla; family Balaenopteridae; genus Balaenoptera; species Balaenoptera borealis. Next base: position 35,519 of record NW_028122575.1, on the reverse strand, counting down.
TGTCATATCTTGATTCACAGCACTCGCACAAGTTCACGAGCACCGTTCTAGCAAGTTCCAACATGCCGTGGAAGTCGAACTCATTCTTTAGACTGAGCTGCCCAGAGGGAAAACACTAGGCTTCTTCTTCCATCTAAGACCTCTTACCTGAAGTTACACTGCCATCAGGAGAAACACTGCTTGCATTCTTATTGCAACTAAAGCAGAGTTTTTCCTGTAGCACTGCAGGCTTTTGAAGAGGCACGGGCCCATGGGCCTAGCTAGGGCCTTCCTTGGTGAGGCCGTTCACAAGACGCAGAACACCCTGCCTCGAGAAGTTGATTCAGGGAAGCAACCAGTGTGTACCCTGTGGTTCTTTTGACTTGTTAGAAACCACAGAGATGTATGCCGCCTGTGCCCATGGTAATGGGGGCATGATGGTACTAGCCTTGCTTTCCATTTGGAAAGCCCCATTCTTGCTGCCGTGAAGCTCCCTGAAATTCTCTGCTGTTAACAGCTCTCTGGCCACTGTAGGCATGGGTGTGGGAAGAAAATGAGATTTCTCTGGCTACACACGGAGCTTCATTGGCCCGGTTGGGGCTCACCTTGCCATGCTCTAGAGCTAAAGGGAATCTCGACGTGAGTCCTTGCCTCGAGGTAAGGCCCTGAGTAGCCCTGCAGAAAGGGAGGCATGCAGCTCTTTCCATGAGCTCTTAGTGGAGGTTCCGCTTTATGTTAAAGGAAGCACCCTTTTCAGGACTCCTAGGCCCTTCGGGTGAGCATCATTTTTGTTCCAAGATCACTGACGCCCTCCACACCCCTGTGGGCCTGCTGAGCAGCATTGATTCCCATACGACCCTCGGAGGCCCTCTGTGTCTGCCGAGTCTCTGGCAACACACTGTACGTTACTTCAGTAGAGCTATATTTCCAGAGCAGTCGAACAGCACCAGAACCACATTTCTAGGCAGTCCAACATGTCCTGCAAGTTTTCGAGATTGCCCTCGTCTGAGCTGCCCTGAGAACACACTCTTCTTAGAATTTATCGAGGACCTCTTTCCTGAAGTCACTCTATTCAAGGAGAAATACAGCATCCTAACATGCTGTGTCGCTCACAGTGCAAGCAACGGGAGAACTTGCCTCGAGGTAAGGCCCTGAAATGCTATGCAGAAGCGGAGGTGTGTAGCCGTTTCCATGAGGCCGTAGTCGCCGCTCTGCAGCATTTTAACGCCAGTACGCTTTTCAGGACTCCTAGCTGCCTCGCCTGGAAACCCTATTCCCTGCAAGAACAGCAAGTACCCTCAGGCTCCCCTGGCCCTTCTAAGCAATATCCAGGCCCGTAGCTTTCCGACTCACAGTGTGTATGCCGAGTGTAGGGCAACACAGTGCTCTCTTATTGGGACATCTTGAGTAAGCCAGCACTCATACAGGTTCACGAGCACCGTTCTAGCAAGTTCCTAGATGCCGTGGAAGTCGCACTCATTCCCTGGTCTGAGCTGCACAGAGAAAAACACTAGGCTTCTCCTTCCATCCAGGACCTCCTACCTGAAGTCACCCTGCCTCCAGGAAGAAGACGACTTGCCTTCCTATTGCAACTAAAGCACAGTTTTTCCTGAAGCACTGCAGACTTTTGAAGAGGCACGGGCCCAGAGGCCTAGCTTGGGCTTTCCTTGGTGAGGCCGTTCACTAGATGCAGAACACCCTGCCTCGAGAAGTTGATTAAGGGAGGAAAACAGTGTGTACTCTGTGTCTCATTTGACTTGTTAAAAACCACAGAGATGTATGCTGCCTGTGCCCATGGAAATGGGGGCATGATGGTACTAGCCTTGCTTTCCGTTTGGAAAGCTCCATTCTTGCCGCCGTGAAGCTCCCTGAAATTCTCTGCTGTTGACAGGCCTCTGGTCCCTCTACATTGGTGTGGGAAGAAAATGAGTTTTCTCTGGCTACACACGGAGCTTCTTTGGCCGGGGTGGGGCTCACCTTGCCATGCTCTAGAGCTAAAGGGAATCTCAACGTGAGTCCTTGCCTCGAGGTAAGGCCCTGAGTAGCCCTGCAGAAAGGGAGGCATTCAGCTCTTTCCGTTAGTTCTTAGTCGCTGTTCTCCTTTACTTTAAAGGAAGTACCCTTTTCAGGACTCCTAGGCCTCTCGGGTGAGCATCATTTTTGTTCCAAGATCCCTGAGTATCTCCACACCCCTGTAGGCCTGCTGAGCAACAACGAGGCCCATTGGTCCCTCGGAGTTCCTCTGTGTCTGCTGAGTCATGGGCAACACACTGCACTCTTTCTTGTCATATCTTGATTCACAGCACTCGCACAAGTTCACGAGCACCGTTCTAGCAAGTTCCAACATGCCGTGGAAGTCGAACTCATTCTTTAGACTGAGCTGCCCAGAGGAAAAACACTAGGCTTCTTCTCCCATCTAAGACCTCTTACCTGAAGTTACACTGCCATCAGGAGAAACACTGCTTGCATTCTTATTGCAACTAAAGCAGAGTTTTTCCTGTAGCACTGCAGGCTTTTGAAGAGGCACGGGCCCATGGGCCTAGCTAGGGCCTTCCTTGGTGAGGCCGTTCACAAGACGCAGAACACCCTGCCTCGAGAAGTTGATTCAGGGAAGCAACCAGTGTGTACCCTGTGGTTCTTTTGACTTGTTAGAAACCACAGAGATGTATGCCGCCTGTGCCCATGGTAATGGGGGCATGATGGTACTAGCCTTGCTTTCCATTTGGAAAGCCCCATTCTTGCTGCCGTGAAGCTCCCTGAAATTCTCTGCTGTTAACAGCTCTCTGGCCACTGTAGGCATGGGTGTGGGAAGAAAATGAGATTTCTCTGGCTACACACGGAGCTTCATTGGCCCGGTTGGGGCTCACCTTGCCATGCTCTAGAGCTAAAGGGAATCTCGACGTGAGTCCTTGCCTCGAGGTAAGGCCCTGAGTAGCCCTGCAGAAAGGGAGGCATGCAGCTCTTTCCATGAGCTCTTAGTGGAGGTTCCGCTTTATGTTAAAGGAAGCACCCTTTTCAGGACTCCTAGGCCCTTCGGGTGAGCATCATTTTTGTTCCAAGATCACTGACGCCCTCCACACCCCTGTGGGCCTGCTGAGCAGCATTGATTCCCATACGACCCTCGGAGGCCCTCTGTGTCTGCCGAGTCTCTGGCAACACACTGTACGTTACTTCAGTAGAGCTATATTTCCAGAGCAGTCGAACAGCACCAGAACCACATTTCTAGGCAGTCCAACATGTCCTGCAAGTTTTCGAGATTGCCCTCGTCTGAGCTGCCCTGAGAACACACTCTTCTTAGAATTTATCGAGGACCTCTTTCCTGAAGTCACTCTATTCAAGGAGAAATACAGCATCCTAACATGCTGTGTCGCTCACAGTGCAAGCAACGGGAGAACTTGCCTCGAGGTAAGGCCCTGAAATGCTATGCAGAAGCGGAGGTGTGTAGCCGTTTCCATGAGGCCGTAGTCGCCGCTCTGCAGCATTTTAACGCCAGTACGCTTTTCAGGACTCCTAGGTGCCTCGCCTGGAAACCCTATTCCCTGCAAGAACAGCAAGTACCCTCAGGCTCCCCTGGCCCTTCTAAGCAATATCCAGGCCCGTAGCTTTCCGACTCACAGTGTGTATGCCGAGTGTAGGGCAACACAGTGCACTCTTATTGGGACATCTTGAGTAAGCCAGCACTCATACAGGTTCACGAGCACCGTTCTAGCAAGTTCCTAGATGCCGTGGAAGTCGCACTCATTCCCTGGTCTGAGCTGCACAGAGAAAAACACTAGGCTTCTCCTTCCATCCAGGACCTCCTACCTGAAGTCACCCTGCCTCCAGGAAGAAGACGACTTGCCTTCCTATTGCAACTAAAGCACAGTTTTTCCTGAAGCACTGCAGACTTTTGAAGAGGCACGGGCCCAGAGGCCTAGCTTGGGCTTTCCTTGGTGAGGCCGTTCACTAGATGCAGAACACCCTGCCTCGAGAAGTTGATTAAGGGAGGAAAACAGTGTGTACTCTGTGTCTCATTTGACTTGTTAAAAACCACAGAGATGTATGCTGCCTGTGCCCATGGAAATGGGGGCATGATGGTACTAGCCTTGCTTTCCGTTTGGAAAGCTCCATTCTTGCCGCCGTGAAGCTCCCTGAAATTCTCTGCTGTTGACAGGCCTCTGGTCCCTCTACATTGGTGTGGGAAGAAAATGAGTTTTCTCTGGCTACACACGGAGCTTCTTTGGCCGGGGTGGGGCTCACCTTGCCATGCTCTAGAGCTAAAGGGAATCTCAACGTGAGTCCTTGCCTCGAGGTAAGGCCCTGAGTAGCCCTGCAGAAAGGGAGGCATTCAGCTCTTTCCGTTAGTTCTTAGTCGCTGTTCTCCTTTACTTTAAAGGAAGTACCCTTTTCAGGACTCCTAGGCCTCTCGGGTGAGCATCATTTTTGTTCCAAGATCCCTGAGTATCTCCACACCCCTGTAGGCCTGCTGAGCAACAACGAGGCCCATTGGTCCCTCGGAGTTCCTCTGTGTCTGCTGAGTCATGGGCAACACACTGCACTCTTTCTTGTCATATCTTGATTCACAGCACTCGCACAAGTTCACGAGCACCGTTCTAGCAAGTTCCAACATGCCGTGGAAGTCGAACTCATTCTTTAGACTGAGCTGCCCAGAGGACAAACACTAGGCTTCTTCTCCCATCTAAGACCTCTTACCTGAAGTTACACTGCCATCAGGAGAAACACTGCTTGCATTCTTATTGCAACTAAAGCAGAGTTTTTCCTGTAGCACTGCAGGCTTTTGAAGAGGCACGGGCCCATGGGCCTAGCTAGGGCCTTCCTTGGTGAGGCCGTTCACAAGACGCAGAACACCCTGCCTCGAGAAGTTGATTCAGGGAAGCAACCAGTGTGTACCCTGTGGTTCTTTTGACTTGTTAGAAACCACAGAGATGTATGCCGCCTGTGCCCATGGTAATGGGGGCATGATGGTACTAGCCTTGCTTTCCATTTGGAAAGCCCCATTCTTGCTGCCGTGAAGCTCCCTGAAATTCTCTGCTGTTAACAGCTCTCTGGCCACTGTAGGCATGGGTGTGGGAAGAAAATGAGATTTCTCTGGCTACACACGGAGCTTCATTGGCCCGGTTGGGGCTCACCTTGCCATGCTCTAGAGCTAAAGGGAATCTCGACGTGAGTCCTTGCCTCGAGGTAAGGCCCTGAGTAGCCCTGCAGAAAGGGAGGCATGCAGCTCTTTCCATGAGCTCTTAGTGGAGGTTCCGCTTTATGTTAAAGGAAGCACCCTTTTCAGGACTCCTAGGCCCTTCGGGTGAGCATCATTTTTGTTCCAAGATCACTGACGCCCTCCACACCCCTGTGGGCCTGCTGAGCAGCATTGATTCCCATACGACCCTCGGAGGCCCTCTGTGTCTGCCGAGTCTCTGGCAACACACTGTACGTTACTTCAGTAGAGCTATATTTCCAGAGCAGTCGAACAGCACCAGAACCACATTTCTAGGCAGTCCAACATGTCCTGCAAGTTTTCGAGATTGCCCTCGTCTGAGCTGCCCTGAGAACACACTCTTCTTAGAATTTATCGAGGACCTCTTTCCTGAAGTCACTCTATTCAAGGAGAAATACAGCATCCTAACATGCTGTGTCGCTCACAGTGCAAGCAACGGGAGAACTTGCCTCGAGGTAAGGCCCTGAAATGCTATGCAGAAGCGGAGGTGTGTAGCCGTTTCCATGAGGCCGTAGTCGCCGCTCTGCAGCATTTTAACGCCAGTACGCTTTTCAGGACTCCTAGGTGCCTCGCCTGGAAACCCTATTCCCTGCAAGAACAGCAAGTACCCTCAGGCTCCCCTGGCCCTTCTAAGCAATATCCAGGCCCGTAGCTTTCCGACTCACAGTGTGTATGCCGAGTGTAGGGCAACACAGTGCACTCTTATTGGGAGATCTTGAGTAAGCCAGCACTCATACAGGTTCACGAGCACCGTTCTAGCAAGTTCCTAGATGCCGTGGAAGTCGCACTCATTCCCTGGTCTGAGCTGCACAGAGAAAAACACTAGGCTTCTCCTTCCATCCAGGACCTCCTACCTGAAGTCACCCTGCCTCCAGGAAGAAGACGACTTGCCTTCCTATTGCAACTAAAGCACAGTTTTTCCTGAAGCACTGCAGACTTTTGAAGAGGCACGGGCCCAGAGGCCTAGCTTGGGCTTTCCTTGGTGAGGCCGTTCACTAGATGCAGAACACCCTGCCTCGAGAAGTTGATTAAGGGAGGAAAACAGTGTGTACTCTGTGTCTCATTTGACTTGTTAAAAACCACAGAGATGTATGCTGCCTGTGCCCATGGAAATGGGGGCATGATGGTACTAGCCTTGCTTTCCGTTTGGAAAGCTCCATTCTTGCCGCCGTGAAGCTCCCTGAAATTCTCTGCTGTTGACAGGCCTCTGGTCCCTCTACATTGGTGTGGGAAGAAAATGAGTTTTCTCTGGCTACACACGGAGCTTCTTTGGCCGGGGTGGGGCTCACCTTGCCATGCTCTAGAGCTAAAGGGAATCTCAACGTGAGTCCTTGCCTCGAGGTAAGGCCCTGAGTAGCCCTGCAGAAAGGGAGGCATTCAGCTCTTTCCGTTAGTTCTTAGTCGCTGTTCTCCTTTACTTTAAAGGAAGTACCCTTTTCAGGACTCCTAGGCCTCTCGGGTGAGCATCATTTTTGTTCCAAGATCCCTGAGTATCTCCACACCCCTGTAGGCCTGCTGAGCAACAACGAGGCCCATTGGTCCCTCGGAGTTCCTCTGTGTCTGCTGAGTCATGGGCAACACACTGCACTCTTTCTTGTCATATCTTGATTCACAGCACTCGCACAAGTTCACGAGCACCGTTCTAGCAAGTTCCAACATGCCGTGGAAGTCGAACTCATTCTTTAGACTGAGCTGCCCAGAGGACAAACACTAGGCTTCTTCTTCCATCTAAGACCTCTTACCTGAAGTTACACTGCCATCAGGAGAAACACTGCTTGCATTCTTATTGCAACTAAAGCAGAGTTTTTCCTGTAGCACTGCAGGCTTTTGAAGAGGCACGGGCCCATGGGCCTAGCTAGGGCCTTCCTTGGTGAGGCCGTTCACAAGACGCAGAACACCCTGCCTCGAGAAGTTGATTCAGGGAAGCAACCAGTGTGTACCCTGTGGTTCTTTTGACTTGTTAGAAACCACAGAGATGTATGCCGCCTGTGCCCATGGTAATGGGGGCATGATGGTACTAGCCTTGCTTTCCATTTGGAAAGCCCCATTCTTGCTGCCGTGAAGCTCCCTGAAATTCTCTGCTGTTAACAGCTCTCTGGCCACTGTAGGCATGGGTGTGGGAAGAAAATGAGATTTCTCTGGCTACACACGGAGCTTCATTGGCCCGGTTGGGGCTCACCTTGCCATGCTCTAGAGCTAAAGGGAATCTCAACGTGAGTCCTTGCCTCGAGGTAAGGCCCTGAGTAGCCCTGCAGAAAGGGAGGCATGCAGCTCTTTCCATGAGCTCTTAGTGGAGGTTCCGCTTTATGTTAAAGGAAGCACCCTTTTCAGGACTCCTAGGCCCTTCGGGTGAGCATCATTTTTGTTCCAAGATCACTGACGCCCTCCACACCCCTGTGGGCCTGCTGAGCAGCATTGATTCCCATACGACCCTCGGAGGCCCTCTGTGTCTGCCGAGTCTCTGGCAACACACTGTACGTTACTTCAGTAGAGCTATATTTCCAGAGCAGTCGAACAGCACCAGAACCACATTTCTAGGCAGTCCAACATGTCCTGCAAGTTTTCGAGATTGCCCTCGTCTGAGCTGCCCTGAGAACACACTCTTCTTAGAATTTATCGAGGACCTCTTTCCTGAAGTCACTCTATTCAAGGAGAAATACAGCATCCTAACATGCTGTGTCGCTCACAGTGCAAGCAACGGGAGAACTTGCCTCGAGGTAAGGCCCTGAAATGCTATGCAGAAGCGGAGGTGTGTAGCCGTTTCCATGAGGCCGTAGTCGCCGCTCTGCAGCATTTTAACGCCAGTACGCTTTTCAGGACTCCTAGGTGCCTCGCCTGGAAACCCTATTCCCTGCAAGAACAGCAAGTACCCTCAGGCTCCCCTGGCCCTTCTAAGCAATATCCAGGCCCGTAGCTTTCCGACTCACAGTGTGTATGCCGAGTGTAGGGCAACACAGTGCACTCTTATTGGGAGATCTTGAGTAAGCCAGCACTCATACAGGTTCACGAGCACCGTTCTAGCAAGTTCCTAGATGCCGTGGAAGTCGCACTCATTCCCTGGTCTGAGCTGCACAGAGAAAAACACTAGGCTTCTCCTTCCATCCAGGACCTCCTACCTGAAGTCACCCTGCCTCCAGGAAGAAGACGACTTGCCTTCCTATTGCAACTAAAGCACAGTTTTTCCTGAAGCACTGCAGACTTTTGAAGAGGCACGGGCCCAGAGGCCTAGCTTGGGCTTTCCTTGGTGAGGCCGTTCACTAGATGCAGAACACCCTGCCTCGAGAAGTTGATTAAGGGAGGAAAACAGTGTGTACTCTGTGTCTCATTTGACTTGTTAAAAACCACAGAGATGTATGCTGCCTGTGCCCATGGAAATGGGGGCATGATGGTACTAGCCTTGCTTTCCGTTTGGAAAGCTCCATTCTTGCCTCCGTGAAGCTCCCTGAAATTCTCTGCTGTTGACAGGCCTCTGGTCCCTCTACATTGGTGTGGGAAGAAAATGAGTTTTCTCTGGCTACACACGGAGCTTCTTTGGCCGGGGTGGGGCTCACCTTGCCATGCTCTAGAGCTAAAGGGAATCTCAACGTGAGTCCTTGCCTCGAGGTAAGGCCCTGAGTAGCCCTGCAGAAAGGGAGGCATTCAGCTCTTTCCGTTAGTTCTTAGTCGCTGTTCTCCTTTACTTTAAAGGAAGTACCCTTTTCAGGACTCCTAGGCCTCTCGGGTGAGCATCATTTTTGTTCCAAGATCCCTGAGTATCTCCACACCCCTGTAGGCCTGCTGAGCAACAACGAGGCCCATTGGTCCCTCGGAGTTCCTCTGTGTCTGCTGAGTCATGGGCAACACACTGCACTCTTTCTTGTCATATCTTGATTCACAGCACTCGCACAAGTTCACGAGCACCGTTCTAGCAAGTTCCAACATGCCGTGGAAGTCGAACTCATTCTTTAGACTGAGCTGCCCAGAGGAAAAACACTAGGCTTCTTCTCCCATCTAAGACCTCTTACCTGAAGTTACACTGCCATCAGGAGAAACACTGCTTGCATTCTTATTGCAACTAAAGCAGAGTTTTTCCTGTAGCACTGCAGGCTTTTGAAGAGGCACGGGCCCATGGGCCTAGCTAGGGCCTTCCTTGGTGAGGCCGTTCACAAGACGCAGAACACCCTGCCTCGAGAAGTTGATTCAGGGAAGCAACCAGTGTGTACCCTGTGGTTCTTTTGACTTGTTAGAAACCACAGAGATGTATGCCGCCTGTGCCCATGGTAATGGGGGCATGATGGTACTAGCCTTGCTTTCCATTTGGAAAGCCCCATTCTTGCTGCCGTGAAGCTCCCTGAAATTCTCTGCTGTTAACAGCTCTCTGGCCACTGTAGGCATGGGTGTGGGAAGAAAATGAGATTTCTCTGGCTACACACGGAGCTTCATTGGCCCGGTTGGGGCTCACCTTGCCATGCTCTAGAGCTAAAGGGAATCTCGACGTGAGTCCTTGCCTCGAGGTAAGGCCCTGAGTAGCCCTGCAGAAAGGGAGGCATGCAGCTCTTTCCATGAGCTCTTAGTGGAGGTTCCGCTTTATGTTAAAGGAAGCACCCTTTTCAGGACTCCTAGGCCCTTCGGGTGAGCATCATTTTTGTTCCAAGATCACTGACGCCCTCCACACCCCTGTGGGCCTGCTGAGCAGCATTGATTCCCATACGACCCTCGGAGGCCCTCTGTGTCTGCCGAGTCTCTGGCAACACACTGTACGTTACTTCAGTAGAGCTATATTTCCAGAGCAGTCGAACAGCACCAGAACCACATTTCTAGGCAGTCCAACATGTCCTGCAAGTTTTCGAGATTGCCCTCGTCTGAGCTGCCCTGAGAACACACTCTTCTTAGAATTTATCGAGGACCTCTTTCCTGAAGTCACTCTATTCAAGGAGAAATACAGCATCCTAACATGCTGTGTCGCTCACAGTGCAAGCAACGGGAGAACTTGCCTCGAGGTAAGGCCCTGAAATGCTATGCAGAAGCGGAGGTGTGTAGCCGTTTCCATGAGGCCGTAGTCGCCGCTCTGCAGCATTTTAACGCCAGTACGCTTTTCAGGACTCCTAGGTGCCTCGCCTGGAAACCCTATTCCCTGCAAGAACAGCAAGTACCCTCAGGCTCCCCTGGCCCTTCTAAGCAATATCCAGGCCCGTAGCTTTCCGACTCACAGTGTGTATGCCGAGTGTAGGGCAACACAGTGCACTCTTATTGGGAGATCTTGAGTAAGCCAGCACTCATACAGGTTCACGAGCACCGTTCTAGCAAGTTCCTAGATGCCGTGGAAGTCGCACTCATTCCCTGGTCTGAGCTGCACAGAGAAAAACACTAGGCTTCTCCTTCCATCCAGGACCTCCTACCTGAAGTCACCCTGCCTCCAGGAAGAAGACGACTTGCCTTCCTATTGCAACTAAAGCACAGTTTTTCCTGAAGCACTGCAGACTTTTGAAGAGGCACGGGCCCAGAGGCCTAGCTTGGGCTTTCCTTGGTGAGGCCGTTCACTAGATGCAGAACACCCTGCCTCGAGAAGTTGATTAAGGGAGGAAAACAGTGTGTACTCTGTGTCTCATTTGACTTGTTAAAAACCACAGAGATGTATGCTGCCTGTGCCCATGGAAATGGGGGCATGATGGTACTAGCCTTGCTTTCCGTTTGGAAAGCTCCATTCTTGCCGCCGTGAAGCTCCCTGAAATTCTCTGCTGTTGACAGGCCTCTGGTCCCTCTACATTGGTGTGGGAAGAAAATGAGTTTTCTCTGGCTACACACGGAGCTTCTTTGGCCGGGGTGGGGCTCACCTTGCCATGCTCTAGAGCTAAAGGGAATCTCAACGTGAGTCCTTGCCTCGAGGTAAGGCCCTGAGTAGCCCTGCAGAAAGGGAGGCATTCAGCTCTTTCCGTTAGTTCTTAGTCGCTGTTCTCCTTTACTTTAAAGGAAGTACCCTTTTCAGGACTCCTAGGCCTCTCGGGTGAGCATCATTTTTGTTCCAAGATCCCTGAGTATCTCCACACCCCTGTAGGCCTGCTGAGCAACAACGAGGCCCATTGGTCCCTCGGAGTTCCTCTGTGTCTGCTGAGTCATGGGCAACACACTGCACTCTTTCTTGTCATATCTTGATTCACAGCACTCGCACAAGTTCACGAGCACCGTTCTAGCAAGTTCCAACATGCCGTGGAAGTCGAACTCATTCTTTAGACTGAGCTGCCCAGAGGAAAAACACTAGGCTTCTTCTCCCATCTAAGACCTCTTACCTGAAGTTACACTGCCATCAGGAGAAACACTGCTTGCATTCTTATTGCAACTAAAGCAGAGTTTTTCCTGTAGCACTGCAGGCTTTTGAAGAGGCACGGGCCCATGGGCCTAGCTAGGGCCTTCCTTGGTGAGGCCGTTCACAAGACGCAGAACACCCTGCCTCGAGAAGTTGATTCAGGGAAGCAACCAGTGTGTACCCTGTGGTTCTTTTGACTTGTTAGAAACCACAGAGATGTATGCCGCCTGTGCCCATGGTAATGGGGGCATGATGGTACTAGCCTTGCTTTCCATTTGGAAAGCCCCATTCTTGCTGCCGTGAAGCTCCCTGAAATTCTCTGCTGTTAACAGCTCTCTGGCCACTGTAGGCATGGGTGTGGGAAGAAAATGAGATTTCTCTGGCTACACACGGAGCTTCATTGGCCCGGTTGGGGCTCACCTTGCCATGCTCTAGAGCTAAAGGGAATCTCGACGTGAGTCCTTGCCTCGAGGTAAGGCCCTGAGTAGCCCTGCAGAAAGGGAGGCATGCAGCTCTTTCCATGAGCTCTTAGTGGAGGTTCCGCTTTATGTTAAAGGAAGCACCCTTTTCAGGACTCCTAGGCCCTTCGGGTGAGCATCATTTTTGTTCCAAGATCACTGACGCCCTCCACACCCCTGTGGGCCTGCTGAGCAGCATTGATTCCCATACGACCCTCGGAGGCCCTCTGTGTCTGCCGAGTCTCTGGCAACACACTGTACGTTACTTCAGTAGAGCTATATTTCCAGAGCAGTCGAACAGCACCAGAACCACATTTCTAGGCAGTCCAACATGTCCTGCAAGTTTTCGAGATTGCCCTCGTCTGAGCTGCCCTGAGAACACACTCTTCTTAGAATTTATCGAGGACCTCTTTCCTGAAGTCACTCTATTCAAGGAGAAATACAGCATCCTAACATGCTGTGTCGCTCACAGTGCAAGCAACGGGAGAACTTGCCTCGAGGTAAGGCCCTGAAATGCTATGCAGAAGCGGAGGTGTGTAGCCGTTTCCATGAGGCCGTAGTCGCCGCTCTGCAGCATTTTAACGCCAGTACGCTTTTCAGGACTCCTAGGTGCCTCGCCTGGAAACCCTATTCCCTGCAAGAACAGCAAGTACCCTCAGGCTCCCCTGGCCCTTCTAAGCAATATCCAGGCCCGTAGCTTTCCGACTCACAGTGTGTATGCCGAGTGTAGGGCAACACAGTGCTCTCTTATTGGGACATCTTGAGTAAGCCAGCACTCATACAGGTTCACGAGCACCGTTCTAGCAAGTTCCTAGATGCCGTGGAAGTCGCACTCATTCCCTGGTCTGAGCTGCACAGAGAAAAACACTAGGCTTCTCCTTCCATCCAGGACCTCCTACCTGAAGTCACCCTGCCTCCAGGAAGAAGACGACTTGCCTTCCTATTGCAACTAAAGCACAGTTTTTCCTGAAGCACTGCAGACTTTTGAAGAGGCACGGGCCCAGAGGCCTAGCTTGGGCTTTCCTTGGTGAGGCCGTTCACTAGATGCAGAACACCCTGCCTCGAGAAGTTGATTAAGGGAGGAAAACAGTGTGTACTCTGTGTCTCATTTGACTTGTTAAAAACCACAGAGATGTATGCTGCCTGTGCCCATGGAAATGGGGGCATGATGGTACTAGCCTTGCTTTCCGTTTGGAAAGCTCCATTCTTGCCGCCGTGAAGCTCCCTGAAATTCTCTGCTGTTGACAGGCCTCTGGTCCCTCTACATTGGTGTGGGAAGAAAATGAGTTTTCTCTGGCTACACACGGAGCTTCTTTGGCCGGGGTGGGGCTCACCTTGCCATGCTCTAGAGCTAAAGGGAATCTCAACGTGAGTCCTTGCCTCGAGGTAAGGCCCTGAGTAGCCCTGCAGAAAGGGAGGCATTCAGCTCTTTCCGTTAGTTCTTAGTCGCTGTTCTCCTTTACTTTAAAGGAAGTACCCTTTTCAGGACTCCTAGGCCTCTCGGGTGAGCATCATTTTTGTTCCAAGATCCCTGAGTATCTCCACACCCCTGTAGGCCTGCTGAGCAACAACGAGGCCCATTGGTCCCTCGGAGTTCCTCTGTGTCTGCTGAGTCATGGGCAACACACTGCACTCTTTCTTGTCATATCTTGATTCACAGCACTCGCACAAGTTCACGAGCACCGTTCTAGCAAGTTCCAACATGCCGTGGAAGTCGAACTCATTCTTTAGACTGAGCTGCCCAGAGGAAAAACACTAGGCTTCTTCTCCCATCTAAGACCTCTTACCTGAAGTTACACTGCCATCAGGAGAAACACTGCTTGCATTCTTATTGCAACTAAAGCAGAGTTTTTCCTGTAGCACTGCAGGCTTTTGAAGAGGCACGGGCCCATGGGCCTAGCTAGGGCCTTCCTTGGTGAGGCCGTTCACAAGACGCAGAACACCCTGCCTCGAGAAGTTGATTCAGGGAAGCAACCAGTGTGTACCCTGTGGTTCTTTTGACTTGTTAGAAACCACAGAGATGTATGCCGCCTGTGCCCATGGTAATGGGGGCATGATGGTACTAGCCTTGCTTTCCATTTGGAAAGCCCCATTCTTGCTGCCGTGAAGCTCCCTGAAATTCTCTGCTGTTAACAGCTCTCTGGCCACTGTAGGCATGGGTGTGGGAAGAAAATGAGATTTCTCTGGCTACACACGGAGCTTCATTGGCCCGGTTGGGGCTCACCTTGCCATGCTCTAGAGCTAAAGGGAATCTCAACGTGAGTCCTTGCCTCGAGGTAAGGCCCTGAGTAGCCCTGCAGAAAGGGAGGCATGCAGCTCTTTCCATGAGCTCTTAGTGGAGGTTCCGCTTTATGTTAAAGGAAGCACCCTTTTCAGGACTCCTAGGCCCTTCGGGTGAGCATCATTTTTGTTCCAAGATCACTGACGCCCTCCACACCCCTGTGGGCCTGCTGAGCAGCATTGATTCCCATACGACCCTCGGAGGCCCTCTGTGTCTGCCGAGTCTCTGGCAACACACTGTACGTTACTTCAGTAGAGCTATATTTCCAGAGCAGTCGAACAGCACCAGAACCACATTTCTAGGCAGTCCAACATGTCCTGCAAGTTTTCGAGATTGCCCTCGTCTGAGCTGCCCTGAGAACACACTCTTCTTAGAATTTATCGAGGACCTCTTTCCTGAAGTCACTCTATTCAAGGAGAAATACAGCATCCTAACATGCTGTGTCGCTCACAGTGCAAGCAACGGGAGAACTTGCCTCGAGGTAAGGCCCTGAAATGCTATGCAGAAGCGGAGGTGTGTAGCCGTTTCCATGAGGCCGTAGTCGCCGCTCTGCAGCATTTTAACGCCAGTACGCTTTTCAGGACTCCTAGGTGCCTCGCCTGGAAACCCTATTCCCTGCAAGAACAGCAAGTACCCTCAGGCTCCCCTGGCCCTTCTAAGCAATATCCAGGCCCGTAGCTTTCCGACTCACAGTGTGTATGCCGAGTGTAGGGCAACACAGTGCACTCTTATTGGGAGATCTTGAGTAAGCCAGCACTCATACAGGTTCACGAGCACCGTTCTAGCAAGTTCCTAGATGCCGTGGAAGTCGCACTCATTCCCTGGTCTGAGCTGCACAGAGAAAAACACTAGGCTTCTCCTTCCATCCAGGACCTCCTACCTGAAGTCACCCTGCCTCCAGGAAGAAGACGACTTGCCTTCCTATTGCAACTAAAGCACAGTTTTTCCTGAAGCACTGCAGACTTTTGAAGAGGCACGGGCCCAGAGGCCTAGCTTGGGCTTTCCTTGGTGAGGCCGTTCACTAGATGCAGAACACCCTGCCTCGAGAAGTTGATTAAGGGAGGAAAACAGTGTGTACTCTGTGTCTCATTTGACTTGTTAAAAACCACAGAGATGTATGCTGCCTGTGCCCATGGAAATGGGGGCATGATGGTACTAGCCTTGCTTTCCGTTTGGAAAGCTCCATTCTTGCCGCCGTGAAGCTCCCTGAAATTCTCTGCTGTTGACAGGCCTCTGGTCCCTCTACATTGGTGTGGGAAGAAAATGAGTTTTCTCTGGCTACACACGGAGCTTCTTTGGCCGGGGTGGGGCTCACCTTGCCATGCTCTAGAGCTAAAGGGAATCTCAACGTGAGTCCTTGCCTCGAGGTAAGGCCCTGAGTAGCCCTGCAGAAAGGGAGGCATTCAGCTCTTTCCGTTAGTTCTTAGTCGCTGTTCTCCTTTACTTTAAAGGAAGTACCCTTTTCAGGACTCCTAGGCCTCTCGGGTGAGCATCATTTTTGTTCCAAGATCCCTGAGTATCTCCACACCCCTGTAGGCCTGCTGAGCAACAACGAGGCCCATTGGTCCCTCGGAGTTCCTCTGTGTCTGCTGAGTCATGGGCAACACACTGCACTCTTTCTTGTCATATCTTGATTCACAGCACTCGCACAAGTTCACGAGCACCGTTCTAGCAAGTTCCAACATGCCGTGGAAGTCGAACTCATTCTTTAGACTGAGCTGCCCAGAGGACAAACACTAGGCTTCTTCTTCCATCTAAGACCTCTTACCTGAAGTTACACTGCCATCAGGAGAAACACTGCTTGCATTCTTATTGCAACTAAAGCAGAGTTTTTCCTGTAGCACTGCAGGCTTTTGAAGAGGCACGGGCCCATGGGCCTAGCTAGGGCCTTCCTTGGTGAGGCCGTTCACAAGACGCAGAACACCCTGCCTCGAGAAGTTGATTCAGGGAAGCAACCAGTGTGTACCCTGTGGTTCTTTTGACTTGTTAGAAACCACAGAGATGTATGCCGCCTGTGCCCATGGTAATGGGGGCATGATGGTACTAGCCTTGCTTTCCATTTGGAAAGCCCCATTCTTGCTGCCGTGAAGCTCCCTGAAATTCTCTGCTGTTAACAGCTCTCTGGCCACTGTAGGCATGGGTGTGGGAAGAAAATGAGATTTCTCTGGCTACACACGGAGCTTCATTGGCCCGGTTGGGGCTCACCTTGCCATGCTCTAGAGCTAAAGGGAATCTCAACGTGAGTCCTTGCCTCGAGGTAAGGCCCTGAGTAGCCCTGCAGAAAGGGAGGCATGCAGCTCTTTCCATGAGCTCTTAGTGGAGGTTCCGCTTTATGTTAAAGGAAGCACCCTTTTCAGGACTCCTAGGCCCTTCGGGTGAGCATCATTTTTGTTCCAAGATCACTGACGCCCTCCACACCCCTGTGGGCCTGCTGAGCAGCATTGATTCCCATACGACCCTCGGAGGCCCTCTGTGTCTGCCGAGTCTCTGGCAACACACTGTACGTTACTTCAGTAGAGCTATATTTCCAGAGCAGTCGAACAGCACCAGAACCACATTTCTAGGCAGTCCAACATGTCCTGCAAGTTTTCGAGATTGCCCTCGTCTGAGCTGCCCTGAGAACACACTCTTCTTAGAATTTATCGAGGACCTCTTTCCTGAAGTCACTCTATTCAAGGAGAAATACAGCATCCTAACATGCTGTGTCGCTCACAGTGCAAGCAACGGGAGAACTTGCCTCGAGGTAAGGCCCTGAAATGCTATGCAGAAGCGGAGGTGTGTAGCCGTTTCCATGAGGCCGTAGTCGCCGCTCTGCAGCATTTTAACGCCAGTACGCTTTTCAGGACTCCTAGGTGCCTCGCCTGGAAACCCTATTCCCTGCAAGAACAGCAAGTACCCTCAGGCTCCCCTGGCCCTTCTAAGCAATATCCAGGCCCGTAGCTTTCCGACTCACAGTGTGTATGCCGAGTGTAGGGCAACACAGTGCACTCTTATTGGGAGATCTTGAGTAAGCCAGCACTCATACAGGTTCACGAGCACCGTTCTAGCAAGTTCCTAGATGCCGTGGAAGTCGCACTCATTCCCTGGTCTGAGCTGCACAGAGAAAAACACTAGGCTTCTCCTTCCATCCAGGACCTCCTACCTGAAGTCACCCTGCCTCCAGGAAGAAGACGACTTGCCTTCCTATTGCAACTAAAGCACAGTTTTTCCTGAAGCACTGCAGACTTTTGAAGAGGCACGGGCCCAGAGGCCTAGCTTGGGCTTTCCTTGGTGAGGCCGTTCACTAGATGCAGAACACCCTGCCTCGAGAAGTTGATTAAGGGAGGAAAACAGTGTGTACTCTGTGTCTCATTTGACTTGTTAAAAACCACAGAGATGTATGCTGCCTGTGCCCATGGAAATGGGGGCATGATGGTACTAGCCTTGCTTTCCGTTTGGAAAGCTCCATTCTTGCCTCCGTGAAGCTCCCTGAAATTCTCTGCTGTTGACAGGCCTCTGGTCCCTCTACATTGGTGTGGGAAGAAAATGAGTTTTCTCTGGCTACACACGGAGCTTCTTTGGCCGGGGTGGGGCTCACCTTGCCATGCTCTAGAGCTAAAGGGAATCTCAACGTGAGTCCTTGCCTCGAGGTAAGGCCCTGAGTAGCCCTGCAGAAAGGGAGGCATTCAGCTCTTTCCGTTAGTTCTTAGTCGCTGTTCTCCTTTACTTTAAAGGAAGTACCCTTTTCAGGACTCCTAGGCCTCTCGGGTGAGCATCATTTTTGTTCCAAGATCCCTGAGTATCTCCACACCCCTGTAGGCCTGCTGAGCAACAACGAGGCCCATTGGTCCCTCGGAGTTCCTCTGTGTCTGCTGAGTCATGGGCAACACACTGCACTCTTTCTTGTCATATCTTGATTCACAGCACTCGCACAAGTTCACGAGCACCGTTCTAGCAAGTTCCAACATGCCGTGGAAGTCGAACTCATTCTTTAGACTGAGCTGCCCAGAGGAAAAACACTAGGCTTCTTCTCCCATCTAAGACCTCTTACCTGAAGTTACACTGCCATCAGGAGAAACACTGCTTGCATTCTTATTGCAACTAAAGCAGAGTTTTTCCTGTAGCACTGCAGGCTTTTGAAGAGGCACGGGCCCATGGGCCTAGCTAGGGCCTTCCTTGGTGAGGCCGTTCACAAGACGCAGAACACCCTGCCTCGAGAAGTTGATTCAGGGAAGCAACCAGTGTGTACCCTGTGGTTCTTTTGACTTGTTAGAAACCACAGAGATGTATGCCGCCTGTGCCCATGGTAATGGGGGCATGATGGTACTAGCCTTGCTTTCCATTTGGAAAGCCCCATTCTTGCTGCCGTGAAGCTCCCTGAAATTCTCTGCTGTTAACAGCTCTCTGGCCACTGTAGGCATGGGTGTGGGAAGAAAATGAGATTTCTCTGGCTACACACGGAGCTTCATTGGCCCGGTTGGGGCTCACCTTGCCATGCTCTAGAGCTAAAGGGAATCTCGACGTGAGTCCTTGCCTCGAGGTAAGGCCCTGAGTAGCCCTGCAGAAAGGGAGGCATGCAGCTCTTTCCATGAGCTCTTAGTGGAGGTTCCGCTTTATGTTAAAGGAAGCACCCTTTTCAGGACTCCTAGGCCCTTCGGGTGAGCATCATTTTTGTTCCAAGATCACTGACGCCCTCCACACCCCTGTGGGCCTGCTGAGCAGCATTGATTCCCATACGACCCTCGGAGGCCCTCTGTGTCTGCCGAGTCTCTGGCAACACACTGTACGTTACTTCAGTAGAGCTATATTTCCAGAGCAGTCGAACAGCACCAGAACCACATTTCTAGGCAGTCCAACATGTCCTGCAAGTTTTCGAGATTGCCCTCGTCTGAGCTGCCCTGAGAACACACTCTTCTTAGAATTTATCGAGGACCTCTTTCCTGAAGTCACTCTATTCAAGGAGAAATACAGCATCCTAACATGCTGTGTCGCTCACAGTGCAAGCAACGGGAGAACTTGCCTCGAGGTAAGGCCCTGAAATGCTATGCAGAAGCGGAGGTGTGTAGCCGTTTCCATGAGGCCGTAGTCGCCGCTCTGCAGCATTTTAACGCCAGTACGCTTTTCAGGACTCCTAGGTGCCTCGCCTGGAAACCCTATTCCCTGCAAGAACAGCAAGTACCCTCAGGCTCCCCTGGCCCTTCTAAGCAATATCCAGGCCCGTAGCTTTCCGACTCACAGTGTGTATGCCGAGTGTAGGGCAACACAGTGCACTCTTATTGGGAGATCTTGAGTAAGCCAGCACTCATACAGGTTCACGAGCACCGTTCTAGCAAGTTCCTAGATGCCGTGGAAGTCGCACTCATTCCCTGGTCTGAGCTGCACAGAGAAAAACACTAGGCTTCTCCTTCCATCCAGGACCTCCTACCTGAAGTCACCCTGCCTCCAGGAAGAAGACGACTTGCCTTCCTATTGCAACTAAAGCACAGTTTTTCCTGAAGCACTGCAGACTTTTGAAGAGGCACGGGCCCAGAGGCCTAGCTTGGGCTTTCCTTGGTGAGGCCGTTCACTAGATGCAGAACACCCTGCCTCGAGAAGTTGATTAAGGGAGGAAAACAGTGTGTACTCTGTGTCTCATTTGACTTGTTAAAAACCACAGAGATGTATGCTGCCTGTGCCCATGGAAATGGGGGCATGATGGTACTAGCCTTGCTTTCCGTTTGGAAAGCTCCATTCTTGCCGCCGTGAAGCTCCCTGAAATTCTCTGCTGTTGACAGGCCTCTGGTCCCTCTACATTGGTGTGGGAAGAAAATGAGTTTTCTCTGGCTACACACGGAGCTTCTTTGGCCGGGGTGGGGCTCACCTTGCCATGCTCTAGAGCTAAAGGGAATCTCAACGTGAGTCCTTGCCTCGAGGTAAGGCCCTGAGTAGCCCTGCAGAAAGGGAGGCATTCAGCTCTTTCCGTTAGTTCTTAGTCGCTGTTCTCCTTTACTTTAAAGGAAGTACCCTTTTCAGGACTCCTAGGCCTCTCGGGTGAGCATCATTTTTGTTCCAAGATCCCTGAGTATCTCCACACCCCTGTAGGCCTGCTGAGCAACAACGAGGCCCATTGGTCCCTCGGAGTTCCTCTGTGTCTGCTGAGTCATGGGCAACACACTGCACTCTTTCTTGTCATATCTTGATTCACAGCACTCGCACAAGTTCACGAGCACCGTTCTAGCAAGTTCCAACATGCCGTGGAAGTCGAACTCATTCTTTAGACTGAGCTGCCCAGAGGAAAAACACTAGGCTTCTTCTCCCATCTAAGACCTCTTACCTGAAGTTACACTGCCATCAGGAGAAACACTGCTTGCATTCTTATTGCAACTAAAGCAGAGTTTTTCCTGTAGCACTGCAGGCTTTTGAAGAGGCACGGGCCCATGGGCCTAGCTAGGGCCTTCCTTGGTGAGGCCGTTCACAAGACGCAGAACACCCTGCCTCGAGAAGTTGATTCAGGGAAGCAACCAGTGTGTACCCTGTGGTTCTTTTGACTTGTTAGAAACCACAGAGATGTATGCCGCCTGTGCCCATGGTAATGGGGGCATGATGGTACTAGCCTTGCTTTCCATTTGGAAAGCCCCATTCTTGCTGCCGTGAAGCTCCCTGAAATTCTCTGCTGTTAACAGCTCTCTGGCCACTGTAGGCATGGGTGTGGGAAGAAAATGAGATTTCTCTGGCTACACACGGAGCTTCATTGGCCCGGTTGGGGCTCACCTTGCCATGCTCTAGAGCTAAAGGGAATCTCGACGTGAGTCCTTGCCTCGAGGTAAGGCCCTGAGTAGCCCTGCAGAAAGGGAGGCATGCAGCTCTTTCCATGAGCTCTTAGTGGAGGTTCCGCTTTATGTTAAAGGAAGCACCCTTTTCAGGACTCCTAGGCCCTTCGGGTGAGCATCATTTTTGTTCCAAGATCACTGACGCCCTCCACACCCCTGTGGGCCTGCTGAGCAGCATTGATTCCCATACGACCCTCGGAGGCCCTCTGTGTCTGCCGAGTCTCTGGCAACACACTGTACGTTACTTCAGTAGAGCTATATTTCCAGAGCAGTCGAACAGCACCAGAACCACATTTCTAGGCAGTCCAACATGTCCTGCAAGTTTTCGAGATTGCCCTCGTCTGAGCTGCCCTGAGAACACACTCTTCTTAGAATTTATCGAGGACCTCTTTCCTGAAGTCACTCTATTCAAGGAGAAATACAGCATCCTAACATGCTGTGTCGCTCACAGTGCAAGCAACGGGAGAACTTGCCTCGAGGTAAGGCCCTGAAATGCTATGCAGAAGCGGAGGTGTGTAGCCGTTTCCATGAGGCCGTAGTCGCCGCTCTGCAGCATTTTAACGCCAGTACGCTTTTCAGGACTCCTAGGTGCCTCGCCTGGAAACCCTATTCCCTGCAAGAACAGCAAGTACCCTCAGGCTCCCCTGGCCCTTCTAAGCAATATCCAGGCCCGTAGCTTTCCGACTCACAGTGTGTATGCCGAGTGTAGGGCAACACAGTGCTCTCTTATTGGGACATCTTGAGTAAGCCAGCACTCATACAGGTTCACGAGCACCGTTCTAGCAAGTTCCTAGATGCCGTGGAAGTCGCACTCATTCCCTGGTCTGAGCTGCACAGAGAAAAACACTAGGCTTCTCCTTCCATCCAGGACCTCCTACCTGAAGTCACCCTGCCTCCAGGAAGAAGACGACTTGCCTTCCTATTGCAACTAAAGCACAGTTTTTCCTGAAGCACTGCAGACTTTTGAAGAGGCACGGGCCCAGAGGCCTAGCTTGGGCTTTCCTTGGTGAGGCCGTTCACTAGATGCAGAACACCCTGCCTCGAGAAGTTGATTAAGGGAGGAAAACAGTGTGTACTCTGTGTCTCATTTGACTTGTTAAAAACCACAGAGATGTATGCTGCCTGTGCCCATGGAAATGGGGGCATGATGGTACTAGCCTTGCTTTCCGTTTGGAAAGCTCCATTCTTGCCGCCGTGAAGCTCCCTGAAATTCTCTGCTGTTGACAGGCCTCTGGTCCCTCTACATTGGTGTGGGAAGAAAATGAGTTTTCTCTGGCTACACACGGAGCTTCTTTGGCCGGGGTGGGGCTCACCTTGCCATGCTCTAGAGCTAAAGGGAATCTCAACGTGAGTCCTTGCCTCGAGGTAAGGCCCTGAGTAGCCCTGCAGAAAGGGAGGCATTCAGCTCTTTCCGTTAGTTCTTAGTCGCTGTTCTCCTTTACTTTAAAGGAAGTACCCTTTTCAGGACTCCTAGGCCTCTCGGGTGAGCATCATTTTTGTTCCAAGATCCCTGAGTATCTCCACACCCCTGTAGGCCTGCTGAGCAACAACGAGGCCCATTGGTCCCTCGGAGTTCCTCTGTGTCTGCTGAGTCATGGGCAACACACTGCACTCTTTCTTGTCATATCTTGATTCACAGCACTCGCACAAGTTCACGAGCACCGTTCTAGCAAGTTCCAACATGCCGTGGAAGTCGAACTCATTCTTTAGACTGAGCTGCCCAGAGGAAAAACACTAGGCTTCTTCTCCCATCTAAGACCTCTTACCTGAAGTTACACTGCCATCAGGAGAAACACTGCTTGCATTCTTATTGCAACTAAAGCAGAGTTTTTCCTGTAGCACTGCAGGCTTTTGAAGAGGCACGGGCCCATGGGCCTAGCTAGGGCCTTCCTTGGTGAGGCCGTTCACAAGACGCAGAACACCCTGCCTCGAGAAGTTGATTCAGGGAAGCAACCAGTGTGTACCCTGTGGTTCTTTTGACTTGTTAGAAACCACAGAGATGTATGCCGCCTGTGCCCATGGTAATGGGGGCATGATGGTACTAGCCTTGCTTTCCATTTGGAAAGCCCCATTCTTGCTGCCGTGAAGCTCCCTGAAATTCTCTGCTGTTAACAGCTCTCTGGCCACTGTAGGCATGGGTGTGGGAAGAAAATGAGATTTCTCTGGCTACACACGGAGCTTCATTGGCCCGGTTGGGGCTCACCTTGCCATGCTCTAGAGCTAAAGGGAATCTCAACGTGAGTCCTTGCCTCGAGGTAAGGCCCTGAGTAGCCCTGCAGAAAGGGAGGCATGCAGCTCTTTCCATGAGCTCTTAGTGGAGGTTCCGCTTTATGTTAAAGGAAGCACCCTTTTCAGGACTCCTAGGCCCTTCGGGTGAGCATCATTTTTGTTCCAAGATCACTGACGCCCTCCACACCCCTGTGGGCCTGCTGAGCAGCATTGATTCCCATACGACCCTCGGAGGCCCTCTGTGTCTGCCGAGTCTCTGGCAACACACTGTACGTTACTTCAGTAGAGCTATATTTCCAGAGCAGTCGAACAGCACCAGAACCACATTTCTAGGCAGTCCAACATGTCCTGCAAGTTTTCGAGATTGCCCTCGTCTGAGCTGCCCTGAGAACACACTCTTCTTAGAATTTATCGAGGACCTCTTTCCTGAAGTCACTCTATTCAAGGAGAAATACAGCATCCTAACATGCTGTGTCGCTCACAGTGCAAGCAACGGGAGAACTTGCCTCGAGGTAAGGCCCTGAAATGCTATGCAGAAGCGGAGGTGTGTAGCCGTTTCCATGAGGCCGTAGTCGCCGCTCTGCAGCATTTTAACGCCAGTACGCTTTTCAGGACTCCTAGGTGCCTCGCCTGGAAACCCTATTCCCTGCAAGAACAGCAAGTACCCTCAGGCTCCCCTGGCCCTTCTAAGCAATATCCAGGCCCGTAGCTTTCCGACTCACAGTGTGTATGCCGAGTGTAGGGCAACACAGTGCACTCTTATTGGGACATCTTGAGTAAGCCAGCACTCATACAGGTTCACGAGCACCGTTCTAGCAAGTTCCTAGATGCCGTGGAAGTCGCACTCATTCCCTGGTCTGAGCTGCACAGAGAAAAACACTAGGCTTCTCCTTCCATCCAGGACCTCCTACCTGAAGTCACCCTGCCTCCAGGAAGAAGACGACTTGCCTTCCTATTGCAACTAAAGCACAGTTTTTCCTGAAGCACTGCAGACTTTTGAAGAGGCACGGGCCCAGAGGCCTAGCTTGGGCTTTCCTTGGTGAGGCCGTTCACTAGATGCAGAACACCCTGCCTCGAGAAGTTGATTAAGGGAGGAAAACAGTGTGTACTCTGTGTCTCATTTGACTTGTTAAAAACCACAGAGATGTATGCTGCCTGTGCCCATGGAAATGGGGGCATGATGGTACTAGCCTTGCTTTCCGTTTGGAAAGCTCCATTCTTGCCGCCGTGAAGCTCCCTGAAATTCTCTGCTGTTGACAGGCCTCTGGTCCCTCTACATTGGTGTGGGAAGAAAATGAGTTTTCTCTGGCTACACACGGAGCTTCTTTGGCCGGGGTGGGGCTCACCTTGCCATGCTCTAGAGCTAAAGGGAATCTCAACGTGAGTCCTTGCCTCGAGGTAAGGCCCTGAGTAGCCCTGCAGAAAGGGAGGCATTCAGCTCTTTCCGTTAGTTCTTAGTCGCTGTTCTCCTTTACTTTAAAGGAAGTACCCTTTTCAGGACTCCTAGGCCTCTCGGGTGAGCATCATTTTTGTTCCAAGATCCCTGAGTATCTCCACACCCCTGTAGGCCTGCTGAGCAACAACGAGGCCCATTGGTCCCTCGGAGTTCCTCTGTGTCTGCTGAGTCATGGGCAACACACTGCACTCTTTCTTGTCATATCTTGATTCACAGCACTCGCACAAGTTCACGAGCACCGTTCTAGCAAGTTCCAACATGCCGTGGAAGTCGAACTCATTCTTTAGACTGAGCTGCCCAGAGGGAAAACACTAGGCTTCTTCTTCCATCTAAGACCTCTTACCTGAAGTTACACTGCCATCAGGAGAAACACTGCTTGCATTCTTATTGCAACTAAAGCAGAGTTTTTCCTGTAGCACTGCAGGCTTTTGAAGAGGCACGGGCCCATGGGCCTAGCTAGGGCCTTCCTTGGTGAGGCCGTTCACAAGACGCAGAACACCCTGCCTCGAGAAGTTGATTCAGGGAAGCAACCAGTGTGTACCCTGTGGTTCTTTTGACTTGTTAGAAACCACAGAGATGTATGCCGCCTGTGCCCATGGTAATGGGGGCATGATGGTACTAGCCTTGCTTTCCATTTGGAAAGCCCCATTCTTGCTGCCGTGAAGCTCCCTGAAATTCTCTGCTGTTAACAGCTCTCTGGCCACTGTAGGCATGGGTGTGGGAAGAAAATGAGATTTCTCTGGCTACACACGGAGCTTCATTGGCCCGGTTGGGGCTCACCTTGCCATGCTCTAGAGCTAAAGGGAATCTCGACGTGAGTCCTTGCCTCGAGGTAAGGCCCTGAGTAGCCCTGCAGAAAGGGAGGCATGCAGCTCTTTCCATGAGCTCTTAGTGGAGGTTCCGCTTTATGTTAAAGGAAGCACCCTTTTCAGGACTCCTAGGCCCTTCGGGTGAGCATCATTTTTGTTCCAAGATCACTGACGCCCTCCACACCCCTGTGGGCCTGCTGAGCAGCATTGATTCCCATACGACCCTCGGAGGCCCTCTGTGTCTGCCGAGTCTCTGGCAACACACTGTACGTTACTTCAGTAGAGCTATATTTCCAGAGCAGTCGAACAGCACCAGAACCACATTTCTAGGCAGTCCAACATGTCCTGCAAGTTTTCGAGATTGCCCTCGTCTGAGCTGCCCTGAGAACACACTCTTCTTAGAATTTATCGAGGACCTCTTTCCTGAAGTCACTCTATTCAAGGAGAAATACAGCATCCTAACATGCTGTGTCGCTCACAGTGCAAGCAACGGGAGAACTTGCCTCGAGGTAAGGCCCTGAAATGCTATGCAGAAGCGGAGGTGTGTAGCCGTTTCCATGAGGCCGTAGTCGCCGCTCTGCAGCATTTTAACGCCAGTACGCTTTTCAGGACTCCTAGCTGCCTCGCCTGGAAACCCTATTCCCTGCAAGAACAGCAAGTACCCTCAGGCTCCCCTGGCCCTTCTAAGCAATATCCAGGCCCGTAGCTTTCCGACTCACAGTGTGTATGCCGAGTGTAGGGCAACACAGTGCACTCTTATTGGGACATCTTGAGTAAGCCAGCACTCATACAGGTTCACGAGCACCGTTCTAGCAAGTTCCTAGATGCCGTGGAAGTCGCACTCATTCCCTGGTCTGAGCTGCACAGAGAAAAACACTAGGCTTCTCCTTCCATCCAGGACCTCCTACCTGAAGTCACCCTGCCTCCAGGAAGAAGACGACTTGCCTTCCTATTGCAACTAAAGCACAGTTTTTCCTGAAGCACTGCAGACTTTTGAAGAGGCACGGGCCCAGAGGCCTAGCTTGGGCTTTCCTTGGTGAGGCCGTTCACTAGATGCAGAACACCCTGCCTCGAGAAGTTGATTAAGGGAGGAAAACAGTGTGTACTCTGTGTCTCATTTGACTTGTTAAAAACCACAGAGATGTATGCTGCCTGTGCCCATGGAAATGGGGGCATGATGGTACTAGCCTTGCTTTCCGTTTGGAAAGCTCCATTCTTGCCGCCGTGAAGCTCCCTGAAATTCTCTGCTGTTGACAGGCCTCTGGTCCCTCTACATTGGTGTGGGAAGAAAATGAGTTTTCTCTGGCTACACACGGAGCTTCTTTGGCCGGGGTGGGGCTCACCTTGCCATGCTCTAGAGCTAAAGGGAATCTCAACGTGAGTCCTTGCCTCGAGGTAAGGCCCTGAGTAGCCCTGCAGAAAGGGAGGCATTCAGCTCTTTCCGTTAGTTCTTAGTCGCTGTTCTCCTTTACTTTAAAGGAAGTACCCTTTTCAGGACTCCTAGGCCTCTCGGGTGAGCATCATTTTTGTTCCAAGATCCCTGAGTATCTCCACACCCCTGTAGGCCTGCTGAGCAACAACGAGGCCCATTGGTCCCTCGGAGTTCCTCTGTGTCTGCTGAGTCATGGGCAACACACTGCACTCTTTCTTGTCATATCTTGATTCACAGCACTCGCACAAGTTCACGAGCACCGTTCTAGCAAGTTCCAACATGCCGTGGAAGTCGAACTCATTCTTTAGACTGAGCTGCCCAGAGGAAAAACACTAGGCTTCTTCTCCCATCTAAGACCTCTTACCTGAAGTTACACTGCCATCAGGAGAAACACTGCTTGCATTCTTATTGCAACTAAAGCAGAGTTTTTCCTGTAGCACTGCAGGCTTTTGAAGAGGCACGGGCCCATGGGCCTAGCTAGGGCCTTCCTTGGTGAGGCCGTTCACAAGACGCAGAACACCCTGCCTCGAGAAGTTGATTCAGGGAAGCAACCAGTGTGTACCCTGTGGTTCTTTTGACTTGTTAGAAACCACAGAGATGTATGCCGCCTGTGCCCATGGTAATGGGGGCATGATGGTACTAGCCTTGCTTTCCATTTGGAAAGCCCCATTCTTGCTGCCGTGAAGCTCCCTGAAATTCTCTGCTGTTAACAGCTCTCTGGCCACTGTAGGCATGGGTGTGGGAAGAAAATGAGATTTCTCTGGCTACACACGGAGCTTCATTGGCCCGGTTGGGGCTCACCTTGCCATGCTCTAGAGCTAAAGGGAATCTCAACGTGAGTCCTTGCCTCGAGGTAAGGCCCTGAGTAGCCCTGCAGAAAGGGAGGCATGCAGCTCTTTCCATGAGCTCTTAGTGGAGGTTCCGCTTTATGTTAAAGGAAGCACCCTTTTCAGGACTCCTAGGCCCTTCGGGTGAGCATCATTTTTGTTCCAAGATCACTGACGCCCTCCACACCCCTGTGGGCCTGCTGAGCAGCATTGATTCCCATACGACCCTCGGAGGCCCTCTGTGTCTGCCGAGTCTCTGGCAACACACTGTACGTTACTTCAGTAGAGCTATATTTCCAGAGCAGTCGAACAGCACCAGAACCACATTTCTAGGCAGTCCAACATGTCCTGCAAGTTTTCGAGATTGCCCTCGTCTGAGCTGCCCTGAGAACACACTCTTCTTAGAATTTATCGAGGACCTCTTTCCTGAAGTCACTCTATTCAAGGAGAAATACAGCATCCTAACATGCTGTGTCGCTCACAGTGCAAGCAACGGGAGAACTTGCCTCGAGGTAAGGCCCTGAAATGCTATGCAGAAGCGGAGGTGTGTAGCCGTTTCCATGAGGCCGTAGTCGCCGCTCTGCAGCATTTTAACGCCAGTACGCTTTTCAGGACTCCTAGGTGCCTCGCCTGGAAACCCTATTCCCTGCAAGAACAGCAAGTACCCTCAGGCTCCCCTGGCCCTTCTAAGCAATATCCAGGCCCGTAGCTTTCCGACTCACAGTGTGTATGCCGAGTGTAGGGCAACACAGTGCTCTCTTATTGGGACATCTTGAGTAAGCCAGCACTCATACAGGTTCACGAGCACCGTTCTAGCAAGTTCCTACATGCCGTGGAAGTCGCACTCATTCCCTGGTCTGAGCTGCACAGAGAAAAACACTAGGCTTCTCCTTCCATCCAGGACCTCCTACCTGAAGTCACCCTGCCTCCAGGAAGAAGACGACTTGCCTTCCTATTGCAACTAAAGCACAGTTTTTCCTGAAGCACTGCAGACTTTTGAAGAGGCACGGGCCCAGAGGCCTAGCTTGGGCTTTCCTTGGTGAGGCCGTTCACTAGATGCAGAACACCCTGCCTCGAGAAGTTGATTAAGGGAGGAAAACAGTGTGTACTCTGTGTCTCATTTGACTTGTTAAAAACCACAGAGATGTATGCTGCCTGTGCCCATGGAAATGGGGGCATGATGGTACTAGCCTTGCTTTCCGTTTGGAAAGCTCCATTCTTGCCGCCGTGAAGCTCCCTGAAATTCTCTGCTGTTGACAGGCCTCTGGTCCCTCTACATTGGTGTGGGAAGAAAATGAGTTTTCTCTGGCTACACACGGAGCTTCTTTGGCCGGGGTGGGGCTCACCTTGCCATGCTCTAGAGCTAAAGGGAATCTCAACGTGAGTCCTTGCCTCGAGGTAAGGCCCTGAGTAGCCCTGCAGAAAGGGAGGCATTCAGCTCTTTCCGTTAGTTCTTAGTCGCTGTTCTCCTTTACTTTAAAGGAAGTACCCTTTTCAGGACTCCTAGGCCTCTCGGGTGAGCATCATTTTTGTTCCAAGATCCCTGAGTATCTCCACACCCCTGTAGGCCTGCTGAGCAACAACGAGGCCCATTGGTCCCTCGGAGTTCCTCTGTGTCTGCTGAGTCATGGGCAACACACTGCACTCTTTCTTGTCATATCTTGATTCACAGCACTCGCACAAGTTCACGAGCACCGTTCTAGCAAGTTCCAACATGCCGTGGAAGTCGAACTCATTCTTTAGACTGAGCTGCCCAGAGGGAAAACACTAGGCTTCTTCTCCCATCTAAGACCTCTTACCTGAAGTTACACTGCCATCAGGAGAAACACTGCTTGCATTCTTATTGCAACTAAAGCAGAGTTTTTCCTGTAGCACTGCAGGCTTTTGAAGAGGCACGGGCCCATGGGCCTAGCTAGGGCCTTCCTTGGTGAGGCCGTTCACAAGACGCAGAACACCCTGCCTCGAGAAGTTGATTCAGGGAAGCAACCAGTGTGTACCCTGTGGTTCTTTTGACTTGTTAGAAACCACAGAGATGTATGCCGCCTGTGCCCATGGTAATGGGGGCATGATGGTACTAGCCTTGCTTTCCATTTGGAAAGCCCCATTCTTGCTGCCGTGAAGCTCCCTGAAATTCTCTGCTGTTAACAGCTCTCTGGCCACTGTAGGCATGGGTGTGGGAAGAAAATGAGATTTCTCTGGCTACACACGGAGCTTCATTGGCCCGGTTGGGGCTCACCTTGCCATGCTCTAGAGCTAAAGGGAATCTCAACGTGAGTCCTTGCCTCGAGGTAAGGCCCTGAGTAGCCCTGCAGAAAGGGAGGCATGCAGCTCTTTCCATGAGCTCTTAGTGGAGGTTCCGCTTTATGTTAAAGGAAGCACCCTTTTCAGGACTCCTAGGCCCTTCGGGTGAGCATCATTTTTGTTCCAAGATCACTGACGCCCTCCACACCCCTGTGGGCCTGCTGAGCAGCATTGATTCCCATACGACCCTCGGAGGCCCTCTGTGTCTGCCGAGTCTCTGGCAACACACTGTACGTTACTTCAGTAGAGCTATATTTCCAGAGCAGTCGAACAGCACCAGAACCACATTTCTAGGCAGTCCAACATGTCCTGCAAGTTTTCGAGATTGCCCTCGTCTGAGCTGCCCTGAGAACACACTCTTCTTAGAATTTATCGAGGACCTCTTTCCTGAAGTCACTCTATTCAAGGAGAAATACAGCATCCTAACATGCTGTGTCGCTCACAGTGCAAGCAACGGGAGAACTTGCCTCGAGGTAAGGCCCTGAAATGCTATGCAGAAGCGGAGGTGTGTAGCCGTTTCCATGAGGCCGTAGTCGCCGCTCTGCAGCATTTTAACGCCAGTACGCTTTTCAGGACTCCTAGGTGCCTCGCCTGGAAACCCTATTCCCTGCAAGAACAGCAAGTACCCTCAGGCTCCCCTGGCCCTTCTAAGCAATATCCAGGCCCGTAGCTTTCCGACTCACAGTGTGTATGCCGAGTGTAGGGCAACACAGTGCTCTCTTATTGGGACATCTTGAGTAAGCCAGCACTCATACAGGTTCACGAGCACCGTTCTAGCAAGTTCCTACATGCCGTGGAAGTCGCACTCATTCCCTGGTCTGAGCTGCACAGAGAAAAACACTAGGCTTCTCCTTCCATCCAGGACCTCCTACCTGAAGTCACCCTGCCTCCAGGAAGAAGACGACTTGCCTTCCTATTGCAACTAAAGCACAGTTTTTCCTGAAGCACTGCAGACTTTTGAAGAGGCACGGGCCCAGAGGCCTAGCTTGGGCTTTCCCTTGGTGAGGCCGTTCACTAGATGCAGAACACCCTGCCTCGAGAAGTTGATTAAGGGAGGAAAACAGTGTGTACTCTGTGTCTCATTTGACTTGTTAAAAACCACAGAGATGTATGCTGCCTGTGCCCATGGAAATGGGGGCATGATGGTACTAGCCTTGCTTTCCGTTTGGAAAGCTCCATTCTTGCCGCCGTGAAGCTCCCTGAAATTCTCTGCTGTTGACAGGCCTCTGGTCCCTCTACATTGGTGTGGGAAGAAAATGAGTTTTCTCTGG
The DNA here is from genome assembly GCF_965194805.1 of Balaenoptera borealis. Lineage (NCBI taxonomy): Eukaryota > Metazoa > Chordata > Mammalia > Artiodactyla > Balaenopteridae > Balaenoptera > Balaenoptera borealis. The sequence goes on along the minus strand of NW_028122575.1, from coordinate 4,193 downwards.
CTACACACGGAGCTTCTTTGGCCGGGGTGGGGCTCACCTTGCCATGCTCTAGAGCTAAAGGGAATCTCAACGTGAGTCCTTGCCTCGAGGTAAGGCCCTGAGTAGCCCTGCAGAAAGGGAGGCATTCAGCTCTTTCCGTTAGTTCTTAGTCGCTGTTCTCCTTTACTTTAAAGGAAGTACCCTTTTCAGGACTCCTAGGCCTCTCGGGTGAGCATCATTTTTGTTCCAAGATCCCTGAGTATCTCCACACCCCTGTAGGCCTGCTGAGCAACAACGAGGCCCATTGGTCCCTCGGAGTTCCTCTGTGTCTGCTGAGTCATGGGCAACACACTGCACTCTTTCTTGTCATATCTTGATTCACAGCACTCGCACAAGTTCACGAGCACCGTTCTAGCAAGTTCCAACATGCCGTGGAAGTCGAACTCATTCTTTAGACTGAGCTGCCCAGAGGGAAAACACTAGGCTTCTTCTCCCATCTAAGACCTCTTACCTGAAGTTACACTGCCATCAGGAGAAACACTGCTTGCATTCTTATTGCAACTAAAGCAGAGTTTTTCCTGTAGCACTGCAGGCTTTTGAAGAGGCACGGGCCCATGGGCCTAGCTAGGGCCTTCCTTGGTGAGGCCGTTCACAAGACGCAGAACACCCTGCCTCGAGAAGTTGATTCAGGGAAGCAACCAGTGTGTACCCTGTGGTTCTTTTGACTTGTTAGAAACCACAGAGATGTATGCCGCCTGTGCCCATGGTAATGGGGGCATGATGGTACTAGCCTTGCTTTCCATTTGGAAAGCCCCATTCTTGCTGCCGTGAAGCTCCCTGAAATTCTCTGCTGTTAACAGCTCTCTGGCCACTGTAGGCATGGGTGTGGGAAGAAAATGAGATTTCTCTGGCTACACACGGAGCTTCATTGGCCCGGTTGGGGCTCACCTTGCCATGCTCTAGAGCTAAAGGGAATCTCGACGTGAGTCCTTGCCTCGAGGTAAGGCCCTGAGTAGCCCTGCAGAAAGGGAGGCATGCAGCTCTTTCCATGAGCTCTTAGTGGAGGTTCCGCTTTATGTTAAAGGAAGCACCCTTTTCAGGACTCCTAGGCCCTTCGGGTGAGCATCATTTTTGTTCCAAGATCACTGACGCCCTCCACACCCCTGTGGGCCTGCTGAGCAGCATTGATTCCCATACGACCCTCGGAGGCCCTCTGTGTCTGCCGAGTCTCTGGCAACACACTGTACGTTACTTCAGTAGAGCTATATTTCCAGAGCAGTCGAACAGCACCAGAACCACATTTCTAGGCAGTCCAACATGTCCTGCAAGTTTTCGAGATTGCCCTCGTCTGAGCTGCCCTGAGAACACACTCTTCTTAGAATTTATCGAGGACCTCTTTCCTGAAGTCACTCTATTCAAGGAGAAATACAGCATCCTAACATGCTGTGTCGCTCACAGTGCAAGCAACGGGAGAACTTGCCTCGAGGTAAGGCCCTGAAATGCTATGCAGAAGCGGAGGTGTGTAGCCGTTTCCATGAGGCCGTAGTCGCCGCTCTGCAGCATTTTAACGCCAGTACGCTTTTCAGGACTCCTAGCTGCCTCGCCTGGAAACCCTATTCCCTGCAAGAACAGCAAGTACCCTCAGGCTCCCCTGGCCCTTCTAAGCAATATCCAGGCCCGTAGCTTTCCGACTCACAGTGTGTATGCCGAGTGTAGGGCAACACAGTGCTCTCTTATTGGGACATCTTGAGTAAGCCAGCACTCATACAGGTTCACGAGCACCGTTCTAGCAAGTTCCTACATGCCGTGGAAGTCGCACTCATTCCCTGGTCTGAGCTGCACAGAGAAAAACACTAGGCTTCTCCTTCCATCCAGGACCTCCTACCTGAAGTCACCCTGCCTCCAGGAAGAAGACGACTTGCCTTCCTATTGCAACTAAAGCACAGTTTTTCCTGAAGCACTGCAGACTTTTGAAGAGGCACGGGCCCAGAGGCCTAGCTTGGGCTTTCCTTGGTGAGGCCGTTCACTAGATGCAGAACACCCTGCCTCGAGAAGTTGATTAAGGGAGGAAAACAGTGTGTACTCTGTGTCTCATTTGACTTGTTAAAAACCACAGAGATGTATGCTGCCTGTGCCCATGGAAATGGGGGCATGATGGTACTAGCCTTGCTTTCCGTTTGGAAAGCTCCATTCTTGCCGCCGTGAAGCTCCCTGAAATTCTCTGCTGTTGACAGGCCTCTGGTCCCTCTACATTGGTGTGGGAAGAAAATGAGTTTTCTCTGGCTACACACGGAGCTTCTTTGGCCGGGGTGGGGCTCACCTTGCCATGCTCTAGAGCTAAAGGGAATCTCAACGTGAGTCCTTGCCTCGAGGTAAGGCCCTGAGTAGCCCTGCAGAAAGGGAGGCATTCAGCTCTTTCCGTTAGTTCTTAGTCGCTGTTCTCCTTTACTTTAAAGGAAGTACCCTTTTCAGGACTCCTAGGCCTCTCGGGTGAGCATCATTTTTGTTCCAAGATCCCTGAGTATCTCCACACCCCTGTAGGCCTGCTGAGCAACAACGAGGCCCATTGGTCCCTCGGAGTTCCTCTGTGTCTGCTGAGTCATGGGCAACACACTGCACTCTTTCTTGTCATATCTTGATTCACAGCACTCGCACAAGTTCACGAGCACCGTTCTAGCAAGTTCCAACATGCCGTGGAAGTCGAACTCATTCTTTAGACTGAGCTGCCCAGAGGAAAAACACTAGGCTTCTTCTCCCATCTAAGACCTCTTACCTGAAGTTACACTGCCATCAGGAGAAACACTGCTTGCATTCTTATTGCAACTAAAGCAGAGTTTTTCCTGTAGCACTGCAGGCTTTTGAAGAGGCACGGGCCCATGGGCCTAGCTAGGGCCTTCCTTGGTGAGGCCGTTCACAAGACGCAGAACACCCTGCCTCGAGAAGTTGATTCAGGGAAGCAACCAGTGTGTACCCTGTGGTTCTTTTGACTTGTTAGAAACCACAGAGATGTATGCCGCCTGTGCCCATGGTAATGGGGGCATGATGGTACTAGCCTTGCTTTCCATTTGGAAAGCCCCATTCTTGCTGCCGTGAAGCTCCCTGAAATTCTCTGCTGTTAACAGCTCTCTGGCCACTGTAGGCATGGGTGTGGGAAGAAAATGAGATTTCTCTGGCTACACACGGAGCTTCATTGGCCCGGTTGGGGCTCACCTTGCCATGCTCTAGAGCTAAAGGGAATCTCGACGTGAGTCCTTGCCTCGAGGTAAGGCCCTGAGTAGCCCTGCAGAAAGGGAGGCATGCAGCTCTTTCCATGAGCTCTTAGTGGAGGTTCCGCTTTATGTTAAAGGAAGCACCCTTTTCAGGACTCCTAGGCCCTTCGGGTGAGCATCATTTTTGTTCCAAGATCACTGACGCCCTCCACACCCCTGTGGGCCTGCTGAGCAGCATTGATTCCCATACGACCCTCGGAGGCCCTCTGTGTCTGCCGAGTCTCTGGCAACACACTGTACGTTACTTCAGTAGAGCTATATTTCCAGAGCAGTCGAACAGCACCAGAACCACATTTCTAGGCAGTCCAACATGTCCTGCAAGTTTTCGAGATTGCCCTCGTCTGAGCTGCCCTGAGAACACACTCTTCTTAGAATTTATCGAGGACCTCTTTCCTGAAGTCACTCTATTCAAGGAGAAATACAGCATCCTAACATGCTGTGTCGCTCACAGTGCAAGCAACGGGAGAACTTGCCTCGAGGTAAGGCCCTGAAATGCTATGCAGAAGCGGAGGTGTGTAGCCGTTTCCATGAGGCCGTAGTCGCCGCTCTGCAGCATTTTAACGCCAGTACGCTTTTCAGGACTCCTAGGTGCCTCGCCTGGAAACCCTATTCCCTGCAAGAACAGCAAGTACCCTCAGGCTCCCCTGGCCCTTCTAAGCAATATCCAGGCCCGTAGCTTTCCGACTCACAGTGTGTATGCCGAGTGTAGGGCAACACAGTGCTCTCTTATTGGGACATCTTGAGTAAGCCAGCACTCATACAGGTTCACGAGCACCGTTCTAGCAAGTTCCTACATGCCGTGGAAGTCGCACTCATTCCCTGGTCTGAGCTGCACAGAGAAAAACACTAGGCTTCTCCTTCCATCCAGGACCTCCTACCTGAAGTCACCCTGCCTCCAGGAAGAAGACGACTTGCCTTCCTATTGCAACTAAAGCACAGTTTTTC